>NC_042982.1:31300444-31437944 GCF_901001165.1 Salmo trutta
TTTGACTATTTTGTGTATGTCCATTACATGAAATCCAAATAAAAATCAATTTCAATTGCAGGTTGTAATGCAACAAAATAGGAAAAACGCCAAGGGGGATGAATACCTTTGCAAGGCACTGTAATTACAGTTTTTCTCAATTGCTAAAACACTAAAACCCATTGGCTGAACAAAGTTCTCAGCTGCCTGGACTCATTTAGCTAATTATGCAGTCTGTTGTCAATACCTTAAACCATTTCACATGGTAAAACACAATTTGCAGATCTCACTTAGACTTTTCAGCAAAACTCTAAACACATTCTCATTCTCAAAACACATTCTGCACTCTAATGCACATGTCATCCATACTGGTAAACACAAGTGGCAACAATCAAATACAAATAGAGAACACATGTCATTGATTGAACACAACCACTCAAAATGGATTTAACCTGTTTCAAATGATGTGACACAACCAATATAAGCCAGTTCAGAGAGCAAACAGGTTGTTGAAGGTGGGAAGGAGAAAGTCTGAGAATGGATAGAAGAAACAATGTGAGAGGACGAGGACGAGTGCGTATGCGAGGTGGGCGACGAGGAGGAGGAGGGCAAGAAAGAGGAAGAGGAGGACGAAGAGGAAGAGGAAGACAAAGAGTGGAAATATCTGATGAAATTCAAGCAACAGTTATAGACCATGTTCTTGTCCATGGACTGACAATGAGGGAAGCAGGACTTAGAGTGCAACCCAATTTGAGCCGATTTTCTGTGTCCACCATAGTAAGGACACTGAGAGAAGAGAACAGGTACAGTATACTACTGTATTTTTGTAATTGCAAATTTACTGTACTACACTATATGCAGCTGTTTCAATAGACATTTGTAAAGTTAATCACTGTATGTATTGTACTGCATGAATATGTTTTGTAACTGCACAACTACTTTTTGTAGAATTGCAAGACTGCCACATGCAGGTGCAAGGACAGCTATATTCACTCGGGAGCAAGAGGCCGTTATAGTTGGCATGGTCCTTCAAGATAATGCAATACGACTCAGAGAAATCCAGGAACGAGTGATACAAGACAACACACACCTCCAGGGAATCGACAGTGTGAGCATTTCCACAATTGACCGTGTCCTCCATCGTAACAGGTTGCGAATGAAACAAGTATACAGAGTACCTTTTGAGCGCAACTCACCAAGGGTGAAAGAACTGCGAGCTCAGTATGTGCAAGTAAGTGTACATTCAGAAACATTTACTGTAATCCAGATTGTCTACAGTACTAACACATACTATGTGAATGACATTACTCTTCAGTACATACAATGTATGTGAATCAGAAGTGCATACAGTAGGCCTAATTGTACTCTACAGTATAGCACTGTCTCTGTACGACTTACAAAATCCTACATACAGTATATTGTATTTCTACACAGACAATATTTGACTTGGAATCCTTGGACAGACCCCATGAGTTCATCTTTGTCGATGAAGCAGGCTTCAATCTAACAAAGAGGAGAAGGAGAGGCCGAAACCTGATTGGACAGCGGGCCATTGTTGAAGTCCCTGGTCAACGAGGTGGCAATGTCACAATCTGTGCTGCTATCAGCAACCATGGTGTTCTACATCACCATGTTACAATCGGGCCATATAACACCCGGCACCTTCTAAGACTTATTGCCAATCTAAGAGATATTTTATTTGAGCAGCAGGTTCAAGAGCAGCAGGGTCAAGAGCTAAATGAGAATCCCATTCCCACCTATGTGATAGTGTGGGACAATGTCAGTTTCCACCGAGCTGCTCAGGTAAGGGAATGGTTTAACATCAATGGGCAGTTTATGAACTTGTACCTCCCTCCATACTCGCCTTTCCTGAATCCGATTGAGGAGTTTTTGTCCTCTTGGAGATGGAAAGTGTATGATAGACAACCCTACACCAGAGTAAATCTGCTGCAAGCCATGGTTTTAGCCTGTGGTGATATAGGTGAGGAATCATGTCAGGGCTGGATACGGCACACAAGAGGCTTCTTCCCCCGTTGCCTCAGGAGGGACAATATTGCTTGTGATGTCGACGAAGTACTCTGGCCTGACCCAGCCCAAAGACAAGAAGAAGCACATTGATCACGTTTACTCCTTTGATTTTTGTCCCTTTTAGTATTGTATACTGTAGTACAGTGCATTGTAGGCTGTATACTGTACAATGGACAAATTGTATCGCCCTGAACATTGTGCTTTCCATTTATTAACAGTACTGACTGCTCAATAGATTTTGACTGGTTGCAGGTTCATATCAACAAAGAACAAGAATTACAGTATCACAGAGACAAAGGACAAGTTTGTGAGATGCAGGGTACAGTACTGTAAAAATAGGGGTACAAGGAGGAGGAAGAACAAAAACAAAATTGCAAAGAGCAAAGCAGAGTAGTAATTTCTGATCAATTTTGAGCTACTATGATAGAACATGTTTTTGTTCATCAAAAGACAATGACGGAAAAATCTGAATATTTTTTTAGATAAATAATTTACTTCTCCCTGAGAATTGTATGTTTTGAACAATTTGTTTTCTACTTTTGCGGTGTATTGTTAACTGACTGCTTGAGAGTGTATATCATTTTGATCACTTTGTTTATGATTTGAGAGCAGTGTTTGATTTTGAACACAGGTAAAACTGTTTTGAAGGCGAATGTTTCATTTTGCGAGAGGAGTCAGAGGTTATGTAAATGGTGCTTGAAGATGAGGTTTTGTGTTTAATGTTTTCAGGAAATGGAGCAAGGTTTCAGAAATTTTGTTTTAGCAATTGAGAAAAACTGTCATAATCAGCCCTCTACTGCACTCATTTTGGATTATCCTATTTTTTTTGAATATTTTGTCTTTCTGATAATGTATCAACAATATAAAACAATCTTCAATAATATAAAACACTTTTACCCCCCACACACAGAATCTTTATGGGTTGCCTCAGGGCAATGCTGTGCCATTAGGGTAGTAAAACACCATGGAAAATCGGGGGCAAAAAGGTTTTCTAGAGGGTTAAGTAATTGGATTCTGCATTCTGTAGGCTTTTACATTATGAAGGAAGAACAAGGCTACTCAGCCAGCACTAGTTTTAAGAAACACTTACTCAGGTGAATGACAACATTTCCATTCCGTGAGACTTTACTCAGTTGCGTGGCAATGACGGGGTGAAAGTTCCGATGATAATAGTGCTATTTTGATCTTATCAGAGGGGTGATAAAACATTTCAGACATCGACCTTTCACCCCTTCAAAGCAACTCAAGAGTTCAATTCACATCACAGTCAAACTGTCAAACTGTTATTTTGATGTGATGCAAATGCAATAATCGTGTGAAATACTGCCCCGTTTCAATTTGAATTAAATTACAACTTTATTGTCCCCGCAGGTAAATGAATTGTGTAGTCAGGAGTACATACAACACAATATATGCAGAGCCGTTGTTCAGCTGTTGTTGGTTGCATGTATTTATGGAATAAGATTTTGGTTTAGGTTAACAGTGAACTCAATCCTGATAAATGAATAACACTGGGTTCAACCTACACCAAGCTCATGCATGATCTATGTCCTTAATGCAGTGTTTATGAGCTCAAGGTCACAATAGGAATACTAAATGATACATTATGCACATTACTGTGAACATACAGTACCATGCAAATTACTGTAAACATACCATGGCAGAAATATCATTCACATTGCTGTAAATATACCATGCCAGAAACATCATGTACATTACTGTATACACACCATACACATTACTGTAAACATACCATAGCAGAAACATCATGCACATTACTGTAAACATACCATATGCCTTATGCTTGAAAGATAAAGGCATTTTATAATTTTCTCTATGTTTTAGACCTTGAGAGAGGTCTTTCCTAGGTTGAACTCTGTATACCCCTCTCATGTTCACTTCCTCTCTCTCTCGATGCGTCTCTCCCTCTGCTCCTACCCCCCTCTATCAATTCAATTTCAATTTAAGGGACATTATTGGCATGGGAAATGTATGTTTCAAAAGTGAAATAAATAAAAAATAACTAATTACAGTAAACATTACACTCACAAAACTTCCAAAATAATATATACATTTCAAATGTCATATCATGTGCAAATCGGAAAATAAATAAACATAAATATGGGTTATATTTACAATGGTGTTTGTTCTTCACTGTCTCTCTCTCTCTACATCTCTCTCTGTCCCGCTCTCTGTCCCTTTCTCTCTCTCTGCCTCTCTCTCTCTTTCTCACTCTCTTAGTCTCTCTCTCTCTGTGTCCCTCTCTCTCTTTTTCTCTCTTTCTCTGTCCCTCCGGTGTTCCTCTCTGTCCCCCCTTCCTTTGCTGATATGATAGATTTCATGCAGCAGATTATGGGACCATCCTAGTGATATCAGCCATATGTGGCAGATAACAAAGTAATCAGCTCATTATCTCTTGCTTTCTCTCTCTCGCTCTCACACACACACAAATACACTAATCAACATTGTTTATGAGAAGGGATTTCAAGTCAGAAATACGGTAGGTTATTGTAATTCATTAGGAAGAATTAAAGTCAAGGCAAATATAACCACAAACCACTTACAGATATAGAGTTAATTGGCAAACATGCAATCACAATCTGGGAAAATGTACAGGAAGTTTTTTTTACTTTCCCTGCAGATTGCATCGAGCCTGGTTGCCAGATCTGTAATACTTTAGCCAGTGTCCCTGGGCTAAAGCATAGGAGTTGGCTAAAGCACCTACACATCTAGCAACCAGGATAGAAAATGCAAATGCCAGTGTGTTGCTTTGACTCCCATTATTTTTCTGTCTTAACATGAAGAAAATAGTCAAATGTACACTCAGTATATTCTGTGTTTGAACTGGAAACCTAGTCTATATTTATTCTTGTTTCAGAAGAGAGAAACGACCTTCTGACCTTCTCCTCAGCATTGCTTTTTAGTGTCTGTGTTGACAGGTGACAGGGGAACTAGCTCTCATTGCTCTAGCTGGTGCTCTCCATCTTGTTTCCTTTCTGCATCATTACAATGAACAAGGGATCCGGCTAGCCTGTTAAGAGGCAGTGGGTTAGCTGACGCTAAGTGCCTCCACACTTGACACACACACACACACAGACGGACAAACACACGTAAAACACATATACAGTCACACACACCTGCCCCTTCTCTCTCTAAGAAATATAGAGAGTGTTATCAGGCGAACCCTGCCCCTTAGTTCCACACGTAAACAGGCTGAATATAAAGGGTTGGGACCATAGAATCTGACTCTACCTCTTGCAGTGTGTGTGTGTGTGTGTGAGCAAATTCCCCACAGACAGATACAGGGCATATACAGTAACACAAACCCGGCCGGTGCCAAGATGCCTGCAGACTTCAATGGACAATGGGTGATGGTCACCAACGAGAACTTTGAGGATATCATGAAGGCCATTGGTAAGCTGTTGTTCTAATGTCTGTTGGAAAATAGGGACATGAGATACAGAGAGAGATACTAGATATGCAGAGAGAGATACTAGATATGCAGAGAGAGATACTAGATATGCAGAGAGAGATACTAGATATACAGAGAGAGATACTAGATATGCAGAGAGAGATACTAGATATGCAGAGAGAGATACTAGAAATGCAGAGAGAGATATTAAATATGCAGAGAGAGATACTAGATATGCAGAGAGCGATATTAAATATGCAGAGAGAGATACTAGATATGCAGAGAGAGATACTAGAAATGCAGAGAGAGATATTAAATATGCAGAGAGAGATACTAGATATGCAGAGAGAGATATCAAATATGCAGAGAGAGATACTAGATATGCAGAGAGAGATATTAAATATGCAGAGAGAGATACTAGATATGCAGCGAGAGATGCTAGATATGCAGAGAGACATACTGGATATGCAGAGAGAGATACTAGATATGCAGAGAGATACTAGATATGCAGACAGAGATACTAGATATGCAGAGAGAGATACTAGATATGCAGAGAGATACTAGATATGCAGAGAGAGATACTAGATATGCAGAGAGATACTAGATATGCAAAGAGATATCCTGGATATGCAGAGAGAGATACTAGATATGCAGAGAGAGATACTAGATATGCAGAGAGAGATACTAGATATGCAGAGAGATACTAGATATGCAGACAGAGATACTAGATATGCAGAGAGAGATACTAGATATGCAGAGAGATACTAGATATGCAGAGAGAGATACTGGATATGCAAACAGAGATACTAGATATGCAGAGAGAGATACTAGATATGCAGAGAGACACTAGATATGCAGAGAGAGATACTAGATATGCAGAGAGAGATACTAGATATGCAGAGAGATACTAGATATGCAGAGAGAGATACTAGATATGCAGAGAGATACTAGATATGCAGAGAGATATACTGGATATGCAGAGAGAGATACTAGATATGCAAAGCGAGATGGTGGAGAGGGAGGAAGGGAGGGAAGGAAGGAGTGGAGAGGAGAGAGGGAATTGACAGAGGAAGAGTGTGTTGTGTGTGTGTATGTGTGTGTGTGTGTGCATATGTCTATGTGTGTGTGCACGAGTGTGTCTGATAGAGAGGGGGATGTCAGAGACAATGTTAGTTTAAATACTTTATTTGAGAGTGTTAGTGAGTGAGATTGTGAGAGAGTGAAAAGAGGATGTGGTGCTGCTTCAGTTACTTATTGAGCTTCTGTCATGGCGACTTAACCTCCAATGTTTGTGTGAATGGCTCCCGCTTGTTACCACGTCGAACAAATATTGATTTACTCTTTTAAGCATTTTTATCGTCCCCATTCAAGAGAATAAAAAATCCCATCCCAAGCTCTGCCAAGAGGCGTCGGCATGTCGCTGAAAAGCGAAGGCCCTCATCCATCCACTCAGCATGGCGTTGATAAACCACAAGTCTTTTATTATTCATGACTTTATTTGCAATTCATAACGTTATAACTCCCTCCGTGTTATAACTCCCTCCATGTTATAACTCCCTCCGTGTTATAACTCCCTCCGTGTTATAACTCCCTCCGTGTTATAACTCCCTCCGTGTTATAACTCCCTCCGTGTTATAACTCCCTCCGTGTTATAACTCCCTCCGTGTTATAACTCCCATTCCGTGACGCTCTCTCATTTCCATGAACAGATCGATAATTAGAGCCATATGGAAACAGAGGGAGGGAGAACATATTTGGATGGGTAAATAAAAGAGCTTCATCAAAAAGAGAGATGGGTAGGAATTGAATTTACACTTTGTGGCCAATGCAATGCAGTGCAGGCTCACAGTTTAACTTTTTCAGCTCTATTTCTGGTACAAGGCCATTTTAAAAAGGGTAAATGAGATGGTCAACAGAGCTGGTCTGAGTGGAATAGTAATTCTAGAACTTGAGCTCCAGTCTCATAACTGAAGAGTGGGACTGGTGGCTAATGCACAAGGGAACACAATAAAACAGTATACTATACACACCTCACTGTCCAACCAAGGTGAACAGAGTCTATATGAAATTGGTTGGTGGTTTGAGCCCTGAATGCTGATTGGCTGAAAGCCGTGGTATATCAGAACGTATAGCACGGGTATGACAAAATATTACTTTCAACTCTTCCAATTACATTGGTAACCAGTTTATAATAAAGCAATAAGGCCCGAGGGTTGTGGTACATGGCTAATATACAGTTGAAGTCAGAAGTTTACATACACTTAGGTTGGAGTCATTAAAACTCGTTTTTCAACCACTCCACAAATTTCTTGTTAACAAACTATAGTTTTGGCAAGTCAGTTAGGACATCTACTTTGTGCATGATACAAGTCATTTTTCCAACATTTGTTTACAGACAGATTATTTTACTTATCACAATTCCAGTGGTTCAGAAGTTTACATACACTAAGTTGACTGTGCCTTTAAACAGCTTAGAAAATTCCAGACAATTATGTCATGGCTTTAGAAGCAACTGATAGGCTAATTGACATAATTTGAGTCAATTAGAGGTGAACCTGTGGATGCATTTCAAGGCCTACCTTCAAATCAAACAAATCAGCCAAGACCTCAGAAAAACAATTGTAGACCTCCACAAGTCTGGTTCATCCATGGGAGCAATTTCCAAACACCTGAAGGTACCACTTTCATCTGTACAAACTAAAGTACACAAGTATAAACACCATGGGACCATGCAGCCGTCATACCACTCAGGAAGGAGACGCGTTCTGTCTCCTAGAGATAAACATACTTTGGTGCGAAAAGTGCAAATCAATCCCAGAACAACAGCAAAGGACCTTGTAAAGATGCTGGAGGAAACAGGTACAAAATTATCTATATCCACAGTAAAACGAGTCCTATATCGACATAACCTGAAAGGCCGCTCAGCAAGGAAGAAGCCACTGCTCCAAAACACCATAAAAAAGCCAGACTACGGTTTGCAACTGCACATGGGGAAAAAGATCGTACTTTTTGGAGAAATGTCCTCTGGTCTGATGAAACAAAAATAGAACTGTTTGGCCATAATGACCATCGTTATGTCTGGAGGAAAAAGGGGGAGGCTTGCAAGCCGAAGAACACCATCCCAACCGTGAAGCACGGGGGTGGCAGCATCATGTTGTGGGGGTGCTTTGCTGCAGGAGGGACTGGTGCACTTCACAAAATAGATGGCATCATGAGGCAGGAATATTATGTGGATATATTGAAGCAACATCTCAAGACATCAGTCAGGAAGTTAAAGCTTGGTCGCAAATGGGTCTTCCAAATGGACAATGACCCCAAGCATACTTCCAAAGTTGTCATAAAATGGCTTAAGGAAAACAAAGTCAAGGTATTGGAGTGGCCATCACAAAGCCCTGACCTCAATCCTATAGAAAATTTGTGGGCAGAACTGAAAAAGCGTGTGCGAGCAAGGAGCCCTACAAACCTGACTCAGTTACATCAGCTCTGTCAGGAGGAATGGGCCAAAATTCACCCAACTTATTGTGGGAAGCTTAAGGAAGGCTACCCGAAACGTTTGACCCAAGTTAAACAATTTAAGGGCAAGGCTACCAAATACTAATTGAGTGTATGTAAACTTCTGACCCACTGGGAATGTGATGAAAGAAATAAAAGCTGAAATAAATAATTCTCTCTACTATTATTCTGACATTTCACATTCTTAAAATAAAGTGGTGATCCTAAATGGCTTTAAACATTTTTACTCTGATTAAATGTCAGGAATTGTGGAAAAACTGAGTTTAAATGTATTTGGCTAAGGTGTATGTAAACTTCCGACTTCAACTGTACCACGGCTAAGGGCTGTTCTTAAGGATACAGAACAGCCCTTAGCCATGGTATATTGGCCATATACCACAACCCCCCGAGGTTCCTTATTGCTTTTGTAAACTGGTTACCAACTTAATTTGAGCAGTAAAAATAAATGTTTTGTCATACCCGTGCTATAAGGTCTGATATACGGTCTGTCAGCCAATCAGCATTCAGGGCTCGAACCACCCAGTTTATAATAGCAATAGTTGTGTCGTGCATAAGAACAGCCCTTAGCTGTGGTATATTGACCATATACCACACCCCCTCGGGCCCTATTGCTTAATTAGGGCACGGCCCCTTTTTTCTCAAATTCCGCCTGAATGACATGCCCAAAGTAAACTGCCTGTTGCTTAGGCCCTGAAGCCAGTGTATGCATATAAAAGAAAACACTTTGAAGTTTGTAGAAACATTAAAATAATGTAGGAGAATATAACACAATAGATATGGTAGAAGAAAATCCAAAGAAAAACCATCCGGAATTTTGTTTTTGAGAGAGACCATGCTCTTACAATGGCAAGTATAAGGGCATACTCAAGTCTAGCTCCCAGGAGGCAATTCCTATGGATTCCACAGGGTGTCAGCAGTCTATTATCAAGGTTTCAGGCTTGTAACTTCCAAAACGAATAACAAATATCAGTTTTAGTACAGGGACACAGTCTTGGAAATTCGTGTTTGCGCGCGCCATGAAGACAAGACCCACCTGTAAAATCGGTTTCCTATTGAACATACTTCTTTCCGTAAGAAATATTATAGTTTGATGACATTTTAGGGTATCTGAGGAGTAAATAGAAACGTATTTTGACTTGTTGAAACAAAGTTGAGGGGTAGATTTTCAGATTCCTTTCTCTGCATGTTGAACGAGTGGATTACTCAAATCAATGGCGCCAACTAAACTGACTTTAGGGATATAAATAAGAATTTTATCTAACAAATCGACACTACATGTTATAGCTGGGACCCTTTGGATGACAAATCAGAGGAAGATTTTAAAAAAGTAAGTGAATATTTAATCGCTATTTGTGAAGTTATGAAACCTGTGCCGGTGGAAAAATATTTTGATGTGGGGCGCCGTCCTCAAACAATCACTTGGCATGCTTTCACTGTAATAGCTACTGTTTCACCGGAAGTTGTCCCGCTAGCGGGACGCCTAGCCCTAAGAAGTTCATACTTCATACTTATCCTGTTTACAGTATACACTGAGTGTACTAAACATTAGGAACACCTTCCTAATATTGAGTTACACCCCATTTTGCCCTCAGAACAGCCTCAATTTTTCAGGGCATGGACTCTACAAGGTGTTGAAAGCATTCCACAGGGATGCTGGCCCATGTTGACTCCAATGCTTCCCACAGTTGTGTCAAGTTGTCTGGATGTCTTTCAGGTGGTGGACCATTCTGAAAAACCCAGCAGCGTTGCAGTTTTTGACACACTCAAATCAGTGCGCCTGGCACCTACTACCATACCCCGTTCAAAGGCACTTAAATATTTTGTCATGCTCATTCACCTTCTGAATGGCACACATACACAATCCATGTCTCATTTGTCTCAAGACTTACAAATCCTGTTTTAACCTGTCTCCTCCACTTCAACTACATTGATTGAAGTGGATGAAACAAGTGACATCAATAAGGGATTGGATTCACCTGGTCAGTCTATGTCATGGAAAGTGCAGAGCATATTTAAACATTGACATTGTTGTTTCATTGTGTTTCCTCCAGATATTGACTTTGCAACCCGTAAGATCGCTGCCCACCTGACCCAGACCAAGGTGATCGTCCAGAACGGAGACAAGTTTGAGACCAAGACCTTGAGCACCTTCAGGAACTACGAGGTCAACTTCACCGTCGGGGAGGAGTTTGAGGAGGTCACTAAGGGACTGGACAACAGGACGATCCAGGTAGGACCACAACCACTATGACCACGTCAGAGTGTCACTGCACTCCGTCCTAACCGGTTCCAAACCCTAACCTTTACCCTCTCCATCATGTTCTCTCCTTTTATTCTATTCCACCATTTTTTATTTACATTTCTTATAGGTTTTCATCTCCTGCTTTCCCTTGACTCTCAGTTTGTTAATGCATACTGTATGGTCACATAGCCCTCACACACATAGCCCACAATCCAAGCATCTTAAAAGGTTTGGTCCAGTCTCTCTCAGATTAGAATTCAAGAGACAGCCATAAGCACTGCTGTGGGTTGTTGACCCTGGCTTTATGGAAACATAAACACATATCTTCAGCCTGGACTCAGGGTTAGACGTAACATAGTAAACGAAAATACGGGATACCCAAATTAGTATGATATGTTACATTTGGTATGGTATGTTTTAATTTGTGGATATACATCATCCACTTAGTATGATATGTTCTGAATTAAAATGTGCATGGTATGTTACCAATTACAATTAGAACACACAACTTTTGGGTTGCTAGATGTTCACGCCATCCACCCTGACCAACTACCCCACTTTTGTTTTTGCCTTAAGTAACCTTCTGTCTTATGCAACCATACCAAATGTAACATATACTAATTTGAGTTTCACGTATTTTCGTTTACTATGTTACCTCTATGATACCAGCCTGATATCTTAGCTGTGGGACATTTGGGTAAATGCTTGTCTATGGTAAGCTAACTATGTGTGTGTGTGTGTGTGTGTGTGTGTGTGTGTGTGTGTGTGTGTGTGTGTGTGTGTGTGTGTGTGTGTGTGTGTGTGTGTGTATGTGTGTGTGTGTGTGTGTGTGTGTGTGTGTGTGTGTGTGTGTGTGTGTGTGTGTGTGTGTGTGTGTGTTCTTCAGACACTGGTTACCTGGGATGGAGATAAGTTGGTGGCTGTGCAGAAGGGAGAGAAGGCCAATCGTGGCTGGAAGCAATGGATAGAAGGAGACCTGCTACACCTGGTGAGAGCAAGACAGATGGGGGGAGGGGTTTAGACACAGAAAAGAGAGAGAAAGAAATGTCCTAGACTTCAACCTGAACATACAGAACGTTACAGATTCTTCATACCTAAGACAACAGAAGCTCTATACATTTAGTAAATTTCTGAGGAGAGAGATAAAGAGACAGACAGCTATCAATCCTTCAGTTTTTATACATATCCTCATTCAGATTTACACTCTGGACTTTTCATGATAATAAAGTGAGAAGGTGTACTTCCGTATGTCAATCAGTACAGTGGAAGTTGTAAAGTCAATCTTGATTTCCAGCTCTGAGAAAGAGAAGGAATACTATAATCCCTATAGGGCTTCATGCCAAATGGCACCCTATTCCCTTTATAGGGCCCTACTTCTTACCAGAAGTGGACTATATAGGGCACATATGTCAAACCCATTTTATTGAGGGCCAAGTGTCTACGGGTTTTCGCTCCACCCTTGTAATGATGAATTAAGGTCACTAATTAGTGAACTCCCCTCACCTGGTTGTCTAGGTATTAATAGAAAGGAAAAAACTAAAACCCTCAGACACTCAACCCTCCATGGAATGACTTTACATCCCTGGTATAGGGAATAGGGTGCCGGTTCGGATGCAGACTACATGTTATGTGATTGTCTCATTGTCTTTCTGTCCGTCTCTTTTTCTTTCAGGACATCTATGTTGAAGACAAAGTCTGCAAACAAGTGTTCAAGAAGAAACCCTAAAACCGTATTTGTTGTAATTTTTGTATTTTTTTTTTATTATTTCACCTTTATTTAACCAGGTAGGCCAGTTGAGAACAAGTTCTCATTTACAACTGTGACCTGGCCAAGATAAAGCAGAGCAGTGCGTCAAATACAACAACACAGAGTTACACATAAACAAACATATAGTCAATAACACAATAGAAAAATCAATGTACAGTGTGTGCAAATGTAGAAGATTAGGGAGGTAAGGCAATAAATAAGCCATAGAGGTGAAAAAATTACATTTTAGCATTAATACTGGAGTGATAGATGTGCAGATGATGATGTACAGGTAGAGATACTGGGGTGCAAAAGAGCAAGAAGAACATTACATACATGTGTTTCTGCCTGCATAATTATGTTATGTATTTATGATGTGATTGTACATACATTTAATAAATACTTAATTCAACCCAAGCAGATGGGATGCATTGACTTTAAGTTAAATTAATATGTATATGGGTGTATGTTGACCAGAGTTGACAGTACTTGCAAATAAAAACAACAGTATGAACTTTTAAAAACATAACATAGCTTCTCAAATTAGTGCGTCATTGTGAGAGAACAGAACTATGTGTAAATTGGCAAATCAATCGAATAGATTGTACACTGTACAGTAGATGACCAGAAGAAGACATATATGAATAGCGTACAGTATATGATGTTCAGTTGGGTTGTGAAGGCCTGCGACCTGATCTACTACTTCACAGGGACAGATCTAAGTGATTATCAATGACAGAACACCAGGTCTACGGAACCTTTCAGCATGCAACAGTGAGGAGGTGTGGACTTTGAATACAAGATTGGGAGAGTATTCCTCACATCACCCAGGCTTTCTTATCAAGACCTGACAGATTTGAAAACCTCAACAAAGGGTGCAGTTAAACGATTTAAAGTAGAACACTTCGACCATAAAGCATCGTAGGCATAGAGCTGGGAGCGTATAACATTCTAATTGTTATGACACAAGTATGTGATTGCTTAGTTGTTTGGAACGTGCTTCTTGCAACACCAGCATGGTTTGAACTCTGGTCTGAACCAGCTGTACTGGATGACTGTGTGATAACGCTCTCGGTAGCCGATGTGAACAAAACCTTTAAACAAGTCAATATTCACAAAGCCCCTGGGCCAGACGGATTACCAGGACGTGTACTCAAAGCATGCACGGACAAACTGTCAAGTGTCTTCACTGATATTTTCAACCTCTCCCTGACCGAGTCTGTAATACCAACATGTTTCAAGCAGACCACCATAGTCCCTGTGCCCAAGGAAGTGAAGGTAACCTGCCTAAATGATTACCGCCCTGTGGCACTCACGTCGGTAACCATGAAGTGCATTGAAAGGCTGGTCATGGCTCATGGCTCACATCAACAGCATCCTCCCGGACACCCTAGACCCACTCCAATTTGCATACCGCCCCAACAGATCCACAGATTAAGCAATCTCAATCGCACTCCACACTGCCCTTTCTCACCTGGACAAAAGGAACACCTATGTGAGAATGCTTTTCATTGACTACAGCTCAGCGTTCAACACCATAGTGCCCACAAAGCTCATCACTAAGCTAAGGACTTTGGGACTAAACACCTCCCTCTGTAACTGGATTCTGGACATTCTGACGGGCTGCCCCAGGTGGTAAGAGTAGGCAACAACACATCTACCATGCTGATCCTTAACACAGAGGCCCCTCAGGGGTGTGTACTTTGTCCCCTCCTGTATTCCCTGCTCACCTAAGACTGCATGGCCAAACACGACTCCAACACCATCATTAAGTTTGCTGAAGACACAACAGTGGTAGGCCTGATCACCGACAATGAGGAGACAGTCTATAGGGAGGAGGTCAGAGACCTGGCAATGAGGTGCCAGGACAACAACCTCTCCCTCAATGTAAGCAAGACAAAGGAGCTGATCGTGGAGTACAGGAAAAGACGGGCCGAACAGGCCCCCATTAACATCGACGGGGCTGTAGTGGAGCGGGTCGAGAGTTTCAAGTTCCTTGGTGTCCACAACACCAACAAACTATCATGGTCCAAAACATACCAACACAGTCGTGAAGAGGGTACGACAAAACCTTTTCCCCCGCAGGAGACTGAAAAGATTTGGCATGGGTCCCCAGATCCTCAAAAGGTTCTACAGCTGCACCATCGAGAGCATCCTGACCGGTTGCATCACCACCTGGTATGGCAACTGCTCGGCATCTCGGCATTTAGAGAGGGTAGTGCGAACAGCCCAGTACATCACTGGGGCTAAGCTTCCTGCCATTCAGGACCTACAGTTGAAGTCGGAAGTTTAAATATATACCTTAGCCAAATACATTTAAACTCAGTTTTCCACAATTCCTGACATTTAATCCTAGTAAGAATTCCCTGTCTTAGGTCAGTTAGGATCACCACTTTATTTTAAGAATGTGAAATGTCAGAATAATAGTAGAGAGAATGATTTATTTCAGCTTTTATTTCTTTCATCACATTCCCAGTGGGTCAGAAGTTTACATACACTCAATTAGTATTTGGTAGCATTGCCTTTAAATTGTTTAACTTGGGTCAAACGTTTCGGGTAGCCTTCCACAAGCTTCCCACAATAAGTTGGGTGAATTTTGGCCCATTCCTCCTGACAGAGCTGGTGTAACTAAGTCAGGTTTGTAGGCCTCCTTGCTCGCACACGCTTTTTCAGTTCTGCGCACAATTTTTCTATAGAATTGAGGTCAGGGCTTTGAGATGGCCACTCCAATACCTTGACTTTGTTGTCCTTAAGCTACTTAAGCCAGTATGCTTGGGGTCATTGTCCATTTGGAAGACCCACTTGCAACCAAGCTTTAACTTCCTGACTGATGTCTTGAGATGTTGTTTCAATATATCCACAACATTTTCCTGCCTCATGATGCCATCTATTTTGTGAAGTGCACCAGTCCCTCCTGCAGCAAAGCACCCCCACAACATGGTGCTGCCACCCCCGTGCTTCATGGTTGGGATGGTGTTCTTCGGTTTGCAAGCCTACCCCTTTTTCCTCCAAACATATCGATGGTCATTATGGCCAAACAGTTCTATTTTTGTTTCATCAGACCAGAGGACATTTCTCCAAAAAGTAAGATCTTTGTCCCCATGTGCAGTTGCAAACTGTAGTCAGTTTTTTTATGCCGGTTTTGGCTCAGTGGCTTCTTCCTTGCTGAGCGGTCTTCCAGGTTTTGTCGATATAGGACTCGTTTTACTGTGGATAAAGATACTTTTGTACCTGTTTCCTCCAGCATGTACCTACATGTACAAATTACCTCAACTAACCTGTATCCCCGCACACTGACTCGGTACCTGTGGCCCCCTGTATATAGCCTCGTTAATGTTATTCTTATTGTGTTACTTTTTAATATTACTTTTTATTTTAGTCTACTTGGTCAATATTTTCCTAAGTCTTCTTGAACTGCACTGTTGGTTAAGTGCTTGTAAGTAAGCATTTCACGGTAAAGTCTACACCTGTTGTATTCGGCGCATGTGACAAATAAAGTTTCATTTGATTTGAATACTGCATGGACTATATTGGGTAAGCCTAGGTACTGTAGTGTAAGCCTGATAAACATCTGCAAGACTATTCATTCATCAAGTTAGCATATTTATACACATTAGAAATAGGGAGATCATTTGTACAAATAGGACATTAGGCAATGTTTAAGATGTTCAAATTAATGATTATCTTTATAATTCATTCATTTATTCGTTTTTATTTATGTATATCTTTTTTGGAGGGGAAAGTGGGTAGGCTACATTTAGCCTGTAGTCGAACGTCCATACATTTCTCTGTAACCTACATACACACCGCATAGTATGGTCATGTTAGGTACAGACTGTACTATTGCTCCACCGGATCTTGCGAAGTGCAGCCAGGAAGCTCCATAGAATCCACGTCGCCAAGAAGACTCTCCGCTCCAAACTAGTCTACCAGCCCGACTCATTTCTCAGGGTGGCCGGGCACTTTGACCAAACACTACCCGCAGACGTAGAAACATGGTAAGGAAATGAAAACATAGATTTTGAATGAAGTGCAACATAGATTTAGAGTGAAAGTATTGATAAAGACCCGCTGCCGCTCAGGCCAGTCGTTTTAGGCTTTAAAAAAAAATGTGAATAGCTTTTTTTACGATTGCTACCTGATTGAAAACAAATTTAGACCACATCCAATGAATTAACCTATGCCTGGCTAGTTGTGAATGATCGAGTTTTTGAAGATATTTCAGAAACTCTAGAAATGGCAATAATGTAACAATATGGTATTCAAAAGACTCATGAAGTCTCTGATCGATTGGTCAGTTACTAAATATGCTAGTACTTCAATATGCAACTTTATATAACGATTTTTTTCCTAAACTACTTTATCGCAAATGGCTAATGCCTGGGAATTTCCAGACCAGAGAGAATCATTCATGCACCTCGAATGTGGTGGAATGAGCTTCAGTAAACAGACACGCCCCCATATTAACCCTCCCCACAAGCTTAACAGTTGACTTGGTGCCACTTTGTGAAACGTTGTATCTACTGTAGGCCTACAAGTGTATAGCTGTTATGGTTTGGATACACTTATAGTTTTATTGATAAGCGTAATCAGACTAATTTGAATACATATAAAAAAAAAGAGAAAAAAGGGAAGTGTATCTGACCTGTCTCCATAAAAACATACTCAGATCTGGTCTCTGTCAAATCAGATGTTTTATTTATTGTTTCCGTTCAACTGATCTGCATATACATAGGAGTGAAGAGTAATCTGGTTAGTATCAAAATAAGATACTGTGTCTGGTATTGGTTAAGTTAGGAGTCAGAGGTAGAATATGACTTAATATATTGGGTTCTCTCTCTCCCTCTGTCCCTCTCAGCCTCTCCGGTTGGACATCAAGCGGAAGCTGACCGCTCGGTCGGACCGTGTGAAGAGTGTGGACCTGCACCCAACTGAACCATGGATGGTTGCCAGCCTGTATAATGGCAGTGTCTGTGTCTGGAACCATGAGACACAGGTAAACAACATTCATTCTCATTTAGGATTCAGGCCTCATTCATTCATTCATCCATTCATTGTAGACCTTGCTGCACATTATGTTCTTGAGTGATATATGAATGGATTGTTTCTCTATGATGATGATGAGCATGATGCTGGTGCTTCTTTTGAATCTGTGTAGACCCTGGTGAAGACATTCGAGGTGTGTGACCTGCCTGTGAGAGTGGCTAAGTTTGTGGCGAGGAAGCACTGGGTCATTGCTGGAGCAGTAAGTGTTATAACACCCTTATAACTGCTTATAATGCATCTATCTGTCCTATTCAGAGTTCCACCCTCTCTCCCTTCACCTTCTCCCCCCTCTCTCTTGCTCTTCTCTGGTCCTCCCCAGGATGACATGCAGATCCGTGTGTTTAACTACAACACTCTGGAGAGAGCTCACATGTTTGAGGCCCACTCTGACTACATCCGCTGCATCGCAGTCCACCCAACACAACCTTACATCCTTACCAGCAGTGGTATGTTGTGTTTGTTTCATTCTCTCTTTCTCTTTCTCTCTTTCTCTCTCTCTTTATATACATAAATTACAAACATCAACCATTGAATATTGTGAACATGATCGTGTGTGTGTTTGTGTTTGTTTGTGTGTCCAGATGACATGCTGATCAAGCTTTGGGACTGGGACAGGAAGTGGGTGTGTGGTCAGGTGTTTGAGGGCCACACCCACTATGTCATGCAGATCGTCATCAACCCTAAAGACAACAACCAGTTCGCCAGCGCCTCCCTGGACAGGGCCATTAAGGTACATACAGTACACACACACACACACACACACACACACACACTAATCTTTGTGTTTGTAGCACTACAGTTGTTGGTTTGATTGTTGTTATGTTGAACTGCTTATAGATGTGTAATGTTTCATGAATTCTATACAGTTGTTGTAAATTATTACCACTACATTTCAGTAATACATTGAAGTATTATTTGGCCCTTGGCTGTTGCAGGTGTGGCAGCTGGGATCTTCCGCCCCTAACTTCACTCTGGAGGGCCATGAGAAAGGAGTCAACTGTATCGACTACTACAGCGGAGGGGACAAGCCCTATCTTATATCAGGAGCTGACGACCGCCTGGTCAAGATCTGGGACTACCAGGTACACATGGAAATAAACATGGAAACACAGTTTATGTACAGTCGTGGCCAAAAGTTTTGAGAATGACACAAATATTAATTTTCACAAAGTCTGCTGCCTCAGTTTGTATGATGGCAATTTGCATATACTCCAGAATGTTATGAAGAGTGATCAGATGAATTGCAATTAATTGCAAAGTCCCTCTTTGCCATGCAAATGAACTGAATCCCCCAAAAACATTTTCACTGCATTTCAGCAGTGAAAAAAGTACCAGCTGACATCATGTCAGTGATTCTCTCATTAACACAGGTGTGAGTTTTGACGAGGACAAGGCTGGAGATCACTCTGTCATGCTGATTGAGTTCGAATAACAGACTGGAAGCTTCAAAAGGAGGGTGGTGCTTGGAATCATTGTTCTTCCTCTGTCAAACATGGTTACCTGCAAGGAAACACGTGCCGTCATCATTGCTTTGCACAAAAAGGGCTTCACAGGCAAGGATATTGCTGCCAGTAAGATTGCACCTAAATCAACCATTTATCGGATCATCAAGAACTTCAAGGAGAGCGGTTCAATTGTTGTGAAAAAGGCTTCAGGGCGCCCAAGAAAGTCCAGCAAGCGCCAGGACCGTCTCCTAAAGTTGATTCAGCTGCGGGATCGGGGCACCATCAGTCCTGTGTCATGCCAACATTAAAGCATCCTGAGACGATTCATGTGTGGAGTTGCTTCTCAGCCAAGGGAGTGGGCTCACTCACAATTTTGCCTAAGAACACAGCCATGAATAAAGAATGGTACCAACACATTCTCCGAGAGCAACTTCTCCCAACCATCAAGGTAAAGTTTGGTGACGAACAATGCCTTTTCCAGCATGATGGAGCACCTTGCCATAAGGCAAAAGTGTTAACTAAGTGGCTCGGGGAACAAAACATTGATATTTTGGGTCCATGGCTAGGAAACTCCCCAGACCTTAATCCCATTGAGAACTTGTGGTCAATCCTCAAGAGGCGGGTGGACAAACAAAAACCCACAAATTCTGACAAACTCCAAGCATTGATTATGCAAGAATGGGTTGTCATCAGTCAGGATGTGGCCCAGAAGTTAATTGACAGCATGCCAGTGCGGATTGCAGAGGTCTTGAACAAGAAGGGTCAACACAAATATTGACTCTTTGCATCAACTTCATGTAATTGTCAATAAAAGCCTTTGACACTTATGAAATGCTTGTAATTATACTTCAGTATTCCATAGTATCATCTGCCAAAAATATCTAAAGACACTGAAGCAGCAAACTTTGTGGAAATTAATATTTGTGTCATTCTCAAAACCTTTGGCCACGACTGTACACATGTACACACAGTTAATATGCACATGTACACACAGTTTATATGCACACGTACACACAGTTTTTCCACACTCTCAAACGAAGAATGGAACACATATGAATATGCACAGCACACACACTTTTCAGATCAGAAAATACACACAGTTGAAGTACTACGCGTCTGTCCTAGTGATGATATATATTGAGTGGACTGATTCTACTCTAGTCCTCTCCTCTACCTCCAGAATAAGACGTGTGTGCAGACTCTAGAGGGCCATACCCAGAATGTGTCCTGTGTCAGCTTTCACCCTGAGCTGCCAATCATCCTCACAGGCTCCGAGGACGGTGGGTAGTGTAGTGTTTACCTTATCCCTTTGGAATGGAATAACAAGGTGTTTACCTATGTTATAACATAGTAACATTGTACCGTGGTAATAACATGGTGTTTTCTTGTCATGTTGACTAGTTCTAGTCTTCCCTGGATCCGTTATCTATGTTTGACCACCCTCTCACATGTAAATCTCTTTCTCTCCTCCCTTCTTCCATCTTCTTATGGACATACAGGCACAGTGAGAGTCTGGCATTCCAGCACGTACCGCCTGGAAAACACACTGAACTATGGGATGGAACGTGTGTGGTGTGTGTGTGGCCAGCGAGGCGCCAACAGTGTGGCGCTGGGATATGATGAAGGCAGCATCATCATCAAGGTACCAACTTAAGGAAACTCTAAACTACACATCAAGAATGACGTGGGGTCAGTGATCAGATTATTAGTATTGTTGGTAATCATATAGAATGCTTGCATTGTTTTCAAACAGGGCCAGTTCGATTCTGTAGGCCGACATGTCACCCATGTATGTCCAAGTTGTATGTTCAGCTGGAGTTGAAATATTATGATTTGAACATCACTCCTTCTCTTCCTCTGTCTCATCTTCTTCACTGTCTCCCCCCTCTTCTCCCTCTCTCTCCCCCCTCTCTCTCCTCATCCCCCCGTCCCTCCCAGTTGGGCCGTGAGGAACCAGCCATGTCTATGGACTCTAACGGTAAGATCATGTGGGCCAAGCACTCTGAGGTGCAGCAGGCCAACCTGAAGGCCATGGGAGAGGCTGATATACAGGACGGAGAGAGGCTGTCCCTGGCCGTCAAAGACATGGGCAGCTGTGAAATCTATCCCCAGACCATCCAGCACAACCCCAACGGCAGGTCAGTGTGTGCGTGTGTTACCGTGTTTGTGTGCATGTGTGTACTAGTTGCTCATCAAATGTAAAAAATATATATATCCAGTACCAGTCAAAAGTTTGGACACACCAACTCATTCCAGAGTTTTTCTTAATTTTTTACTATTTTCTACATTGTAGAATAATCGTGAAGATATCAAAACTATGAAATAACACATATGCAATCATGTAGTAAGCAAAAAAGTGCTAAACAAATCAAAATATATTTTATATTTGAGATTCTTCAAAGTAGCCACCCTTTGCCTTGATGATAGCTTTGCACACTCTTGGCAGTCTCTCAACCAGCTTTACCTGGAATGCTTTTCCAACAATCTTGAAGGAGTTCCCACATATGCTGAGCACTCGTTGGCTGATTTTCCTTCACTCTGCAGTCTAACTCATCCCAAACCATCTCAATTGGGTTGAGGTCAGGTGGTGGAGGCCAGGTCATCTGATACAGCACTCCATCACTCTCCTTCTTGGTCAAATAGCCCTTACACAGCCTGGGGGTGTGTTGGGTCATTGTCCTGTGGAAAACAAATAATAGTCCCACTAAGCGCAGACCAGATGGGATGGCGTATCGCTGCAGAATGCTGTGGTAGCCATGCTGGTTAAGTGTGCCTTGAATTCTAAATAAATCACACAGTGTCACAAGCAAAGCACCATCATACCGCCTCCTCCATGCTTTACAGTGGGAACCACACATGCAGAGATCATCCGTTCACCTTCTCTGTGTCTCACAAAGACACGGTGGTTAGAACCAAAAATCTAAAATTTGGACTCATCAGACCAAAGGACAGATTTCCATCGGTCTAATGTCAATTGCTCGTGTTTCTTGGCCTAAGCAAGTCTCTTCTTATTGGTGTCCTTTAGTAATGCTTTCTTTGCAGCAATAATGGTTTCTTTGCAGCAATTCGACCATGAAGACTGCGGTCTCCTCTGAACAGTTGAGGGTGAGATGTGCATTTATTTGAGCTACAATTTCTGAGGCTGGTAACTCTAAGGAAATTATCCTCTGCAGCAGAGGTAACTATGGGTCTTCCTTTCCGGTGGCGGTCCTCTTGAGAGCCAGTTTCATCATAGCACTTGATGGTTTTTGCGACTGCATTTGAAGAAACTTTCAAAGTTCTTGACATTTTCTGCATTGACTGACCTTCATGTCTTAAAGTAATGATGGATTGTCGTTTCTCTTTGCTTATTTGAGCTGTTCTTGCCATAATATGAAACCTTTATTTAATTAGTCAAGTCAGTTAAGAACCGACTCTTATTTACAATGACGGCCTACCCCAGCCAAACCCAGACGACGCTGGGCCAATTGTGCGCCGCCCTATGGGACTCCCAATCACGGCCGGATGTGATACACGGCCGGATGGACTTGGTCTTTTACCAAATAGGGCTATCTTCTGTATACCACCCCTACTGTACCTTGTCACAACGCAACTGATTGGCTCAAACGCATTAAGAAGTAAAGAAATTCCACAAATTTACTTTTAACAAGGCCCTCCTGTTAATTGAAATACATTCCAGGTGACTACCTCATGAAGCTGGTTGAGAGAACGCCAAGAGTGTGCAGAGCTGTCATCAAGGCAAAGGGTGGCTACTTTGAAGAATCTCAAATATATTTAGATTTGTTTAACACTTTTTTGGATACTACATGATTCCATGTGTTATTTTACAGTTTTGATGTCTTCACTATTATTCTACAATGTAGAAAATAGTAAAAAATAAAGAAAAACCCTGGAAGGAGTTGGTGTGTCCAAACTTTTGACTGGTACTGTATATATGCTATTTAGCAGATGCTAAATAGCATATCCAAAGTGACTTACAGTCATGCGAGCATGCATTTGTATGTACTGGTGTGCCCCGGGAATCGAACCCACAATCTTAGTGTTGCAAGCACCATGCTCTACCAACTGAGCCTTACAGGACCATAAATGGACAGTGTGTGTGTGTGTGTGTGTTCGTGTCAGTGGAGGCTGCTGATGGGAGGATGGCTCATAATAATGGCTTGAAGGGAGTAAATGGAATGGTATCCAACGTGGTTGATATCATTCCATTGACTCCATTTCATCCATTACTATGAGTCGTCCTCCCCTCAGCAGCCTCCATTGGTGTATGATCACACACTAACTAGTCTCGTGTGTCTGTGTGTCTGTGTGTGTCTGTGTGTTACAGGTTTGTGGTGGTGTGTGGGGATGGAGAGTACATCATCTACACTGCAATGGCCCTGAGGAACAAGAGCTTCGGTTCAGCACAGGAGTTTGTCTGGGGCCACGACTCCTCAGAGTAAATCAAGTCAACCGCACACTCATACACAGTCATCTATGGACCATCCACGGTCTAGTATGGTCAGGCTGACTTAACCACTGTTGTTTCTATGGCAGGTATGCTACTCGGGAGAGCACCAGTATGGTCAAAATCTTCAAGAACTTCAAGGAAAATAAGTCTTTTAAACCAGACTTTGGGGCAGAAGGTAAGACAAACATATCATATTTGATCCAGTATGAACTGACTCCCTATGTGTGGGTGTGTGTGTGTCTGCATGCAGATGATCTGCTGACATGTTATACCTAATGATATGTGTGTATCATCCCCTGCAGGTATCCATGGTGGGTTCTTGCTGGGCGTGAGGTCAGTGAGTGGTCTGGCCTTCTACGATTGGGAGAACACAGAACTGGTCCGCCGCATTGAGATCCAGCCTAAACACGTGAGTCGGCTACAGTAATTAAACTTATTAATCCACAGGTGATCTGTATCAACTTTCAGACACATGACCATTTACAGATTATAGCAGGTCCAGGCAGCACCTAGCTCAGGTCAAGAGGGTGAAAAGCCACCTACAGCGCCCAACCCTCCTCTAACTTCCTCCCCACAGCAATCCAACCCTCCTCTAACTTCCTCCTCACAGCGATCCAACCCTCCTCTAACTTCCTCCCCACATCGATCCAACCCCCTCTTCACAGCTACCAAACCCTCTTCTAACCTCCCCACAGCAACCCAACCCTCCTCTAACCTCCTCTCCACAGCAACCCAACCCTTCTCTAACCCCCTCTCCACAGCGACCCAACCCTTCTCTAACCCCCTCTCCACAGCGACCCAACCCTTCTCTAACCCCCTCTCCACAGTGACCCAACCCTTCTCTAACCCCCTCTCCACAGCGACCCAACCCTTCTCTAACCTCCCCACAGCGACCCAACCCTCCTCTAACCTCCTCTCCACAGCGACCCAACCCTTCTCTAACCCCCTCTCCACAGCGACCCAACCCTTCTCTAACCCCCTCTCCACAGCGACCCAACCCTTCTCTAACCCCCTCTCCACAGCAACCCAACCCTTCTCTAACCCCCTCTCCACAGCGACCCAACCCTTCTCTAACCCCCTCTCCACAGTGACCCAACCCTTCTAACCCCCTCTCCACAGCGACCCAACCCTTCTCTAACCCCCTCTCCACAGCGACCCAACCCTTCTCTAACCCCCTCTCCACAGCGACCCAACCCTTCTCTAACCCCCTCTCCACAGCGACCCAACCCTTCTCTAACCCCCTCTCCACAGCGACCCAACCCTTCTCTAACCCCCTCTCCACAGTGACCCAACCCTTCTAACCCCCTCTCCACAGCGACCCAACCCTTCTCTAACCCCCTCTCCACAGCGACCCAACCCTTCTCTAACCCCCTCTCCACAGCGACCCAACCCTTCTCTAACCCCCTCTCCACAGCGACCCAACCCTTCTCTAACCCCCTCTCCACAGCGACCCAACCCTTCTCTAACCCCCTTTCCACAGTGACCCAACCCTTCTCTAACCCCCTTTCCACAGCGAACCAACCCTTCTCTAACCCCCTCTCCACAGCGACCCAACCCTTCTCTAACCCCCTCTCCACAGCGACCCAACCCTTCTCTAACCTCCCCACAGCGACCCAACCCTCCTCTATCCTCCTCTCCACAGCGACCCAACCCTTCTCTAACCCCCTCTCCACAGCGACCCAACCCTTCTCTAACCCCCTCTCCACAGCGACCCAACCCTTCTCTAACCCCCTTTCCACAGTGACCCAACCCTTCTCTAACCCCCTTTCCACAGAGACCCAACCCTTCTCTAACCTCCTCTCCACAGCGACACAACCCTTCTCTAACCCCCTTTCCACAGTGACCCAACCCTTCTCTAACCCCCTCTCCACAGCGACCCAACCCTTCTCTAACCTCCTCTCCACAGCGACCCAACCCTTCTCTAACCCCCTCTCCACAGCGACCCAACCCTTCTCTAACCCCCTTTCCACAGTGACCCAACCCTTCTCTAACCCCCTCTCCACAGCGACCCAACCCTTCTCTAACCCCCTTTCCACAGTGACCCAACCCTTCTCTAACCCCCTCTCCAGAGCGACCCAACCCTTCTCTAACCCCCTTTCCACAGTGACCCAACCCTTCTCTAACCTCCTCTCCACAGCGACACAACCCTTCTCTAACCCCCTCTCCACAGCGACCCAACCCTTCTCTAACCCCCTCTCCACAGCGACCCAACCCTTCTCTAACCCCCTCTCCACAGTGACCCAACCCTTCTAACCCCCTCTCCACAGCAACCCAACCCTTCTCTAACCCCCTCTCCACAGCGACCCAACCCTTCTCTAACCCCCTCTCCACAGCGACCCAACCCTTCTCTATCCCCCTCTCCACAGCGACCCAACCCTTCTCTAACCCCCTCTCCACAGCGACCCAACCCTTCTCTAACCCCCTTTCCACAGTGACCCAACCCTTCTCTAACCTCCTCTCCACAGCGACCCAACCCTTCTCTAACCTCCTCTCCACAGCGACCCAACCCTTCTCTAACCTCCTCTCCACAGCGACCCAACCCTTCTCTAACCTCCTCTCCACAGTGACCCAACCCTTCTCTAACCCCCTCTCCACAGCGACCCAACCCTTCTCTAACCTCCTATCCACAGTGACACAACCCTCCTGTAACCACCTCTTCTTTCCTCAGGTCTTCTGGTCAGAGTCTGGGGAGCTGGTGTGTATCGCCACGGAGGAGTCTTTCTTTGTGCTGCGCTACCTGGCTGAGAAAGTGGCAACAGCACAGGAGACCAAGGAGGGAGTCACCGAGGATGGGATAGAGGACGCCTTCGAGGTGAGACTACGCGACATCTAGAGATTAGATTCTGGACAGGACAATTTATTTTGTATTTCTACTCTAACATTTTCTTCTATACCTATATCTCTCCCACTCTCGGTCTCTCTCTCCCCCCTCACCCCCCTTTCTCTAGGTGTTGGGTGAGATTCAGGAGGTGGTGAAGACAGGTCTGTGGGTGGGAGACTGTTTCATCTACACCAGCTCAGTCAACAGACTCAATTACTACGTAGGAGGAGAGATTGTCACCATCGCCCACCTGGACAGGTAAGACTATACCTACCTGCTGAAACTGCTACAAACCATTGACCTGTTGACCTCAAATGACCTGTTATGCATGTGTTTCAATATTTCAAATCTCGCTCAACTCTTACAGTTCCCTAGGGCCTAAAACATAAAGGATTCATGCCTAACAAAATGTTATGTCAGAATGTCATTTCCTTAAGTCATTGTGTGTCATGTTTCCTTTCATTCAAGCTATGTGCTCACCTTAATACTGGTGTTGTATTGACTCCCCTGTCTGTCTGCTATAGAACTACAGTTGAAGTCAGAAGTTTACATACACCTTAGCCAAATGCATTTAAACTAAGTTTTTCACAATTCCTGACATTTACTCCTAGTAAAAATTGCCTGTCTAAAGTCAGTTAGAATCACCACTTTATTTTAAGAATGTGAAATGTCAGAATAATAGTAGAAATAATTATTTATTTCAGCTTCTATTTCTTTCATCACATTCCCAGTGGGTCAGAAGTTTACATCCACTCAATTAGTATTTGGTAGCATTGCCTTTAAATTGTTTAACTTGAATTTTTGAGCATTCCTCCTGACAGAGCTGGTGTAACTGAGTCAGGTTTGTAGGCCTTCTTGCTCGCACACACTTTTTGAGTTCTGCCCACAAATGTTCTATAGGATTGAGGTCAGGGCTTTGTGATGGTCACTCCAATAACTTGACGTTATTGTCCTTCAGCCATTTTGCCACAACTTTGGAAGTATGCTTGGGGTTATTGTCCATTTGGAAGACCCATTTGCAACCAAGCTTTAACTTCCTGACTGATGTCTTGAGATGTTGCTTCAATATATCCACATAATTTTCCTGCCTCATGATGCCATCTATTTTGTGAAGAGCACTAGTCCCTCCTGCAGCAAAGCACCCCCACAACATGATGCTGCCACCCCCGTGCTTCACAGTTGGGATGGTGTTCTTCGGTTTGCAAGCCTCTCCCTTTTCCTTCAAACATAACGATGGTCATTATGGCCAAACAGTTAGATTTTTGTTTAATCAGACCAGAGGACATTTCTTCAAAAAGTACGATCTTTTTCCCCATGTGCAGTTGCAAACCGTAGTCTGGCTTTTTTATGGTGGTTTTGGAGCAGTGGTTTCTTCCTTGCTGAGGTGCCTTTCAGGTTATGTCGATATAGGACTCGTTTTACAGTGGATATAGATACTTTTGTACCTGTTTCCTCCAGCATCTTCACAAGGTCCTTTGCTGTTGTTCTGGGATTGATTTGCACTTTTCGCACCAAAATACGTTCATCTCTAGGAGACAGAACGCGTCTCCTTCCTGAGCGGTATGGCGGCTGCGTGGTCCCATGGTGTTTATACTTGCGTACTATTGTTTGTACAGATGAACGTGGTACCTTCAGGCGTTTGGAAATTGCTCCCATGGATGAACCAGACTTGTGGAGGTCTACAATTTTATTTCTGAGGTCTTGGCTGATTTCTTTTGATTTTCCCATGATGTCAATCAAAGAGGCGCTGCATTTGAAGGTAGGCCTTGAAATACATCAACAGGTATAACTCCAATTGACTCAAATGATGTCAATTAGCCTATCAGAAGCTTCTAAAACCATGACATAATTTTCTGGAATTTTCCAAGCTGTTTAAAGGCACAGTCAACTTAGTGTATGTAAACTTCTGACTCACTGGAATTGTGATACAGTGAATTATAAGTGAAATAATCTGTCAATAAACAATTGTTGGAAAAATATATTGTGCCATGCACAAAGTAGATGTCTTAACCGACTTGCCAAAACTATAGTTTGTTAACAAGAAATTTGTGGAGTGGTTGAAAAATGAGTTAATGACTCCAACCTAAGTGCATGTAAACTTCCGACTTCAACTGTATGTACTGTACCTGTCTATAAAATACTGGTGTTGTATTGACTCCCCGTCTGTCTGCTATAGAACTATGTACCTGTCTGTCTAAAATACTGGTGTTGTATTGACTCCCTGTCTGTCTGCTATAGAACTATGTACCTGTCTGTCTAAAATACTGGTGTTGTATTGACTCCCTGTCTGTCTGCTATAGAACTATGTACCTGTCTGTCTAAAATACTGGTGTTGTATTGACTCCCCGTCTGTCTGCTATAGAACTATGTACCTGTCTATAAAATACTGGTGTTGTATTGACTCCCCGTCTGTCTGCTATAGAACTATGTACCTGTCTGTCTAAAATACTGGTGTTGTATTGACTCCCTGTCTGTCTGCTATAGAACTATGTACCTGTCTGTCTAAAATACTGGTGTTGTATTGACTCCCCGTCTGTCTGCTATAGAACTATGTACCTGTCTGTCTAAAATACTGGTGTTGTATTGACTTCCTGTCTGTCTGCTATAGAACTATGTACCTGTCTGTCTAAAATACTGGTGTTGTATTGACTCCCTGTCTGTCTGCTATAGAACTATGTACCTGTCTGTCTAAAATACTGGTGTTGTATTGACTCCCTGTCTGTCTGCTATAGAACTATGTACCTGTCTGTCTAAAATACTGGTGTTGTATTGACTCCCTGTCTGTCTGCTATAGAACTATGTACCTGTCTGTCTAAAATACTGGTGTTGTATTGACTCCCTGTCTGTCTGCTATAGAACTATGTACCTGTCTATAAAATACTGGTGTTGTATTGACTCCCCGTCTGTCTGCTATAGAACTATGTACCTGTCTATAAAATACTGGTGTTGTATTGACTCCCTGTCTGTCTGCTATAGAACTATGTACCTGTCTGTCTAAAATACTGGTGTTGTATTGACTCCCTGTCTGTCTGCTATAGAACTATGTACCTGTCTGTCTAAAATACTGGTGTTGTATTGACTCCCTGTCTGTCTGCTATAGAACTATGTACCTGTCTGTCTAAAATACTGGTGTTGTATTGACTCCCTGTCTGTCTGCTATAGAACTATGTACCTGTCTGTCTAAAATACTGGTGTTGTATTGACTCCCTGTCTGTCTGCTATAGAACTATGTACTGTACCTGTCGGTCTAAAATACTGGTGTTGTATTGACTCCCTGTCTGTCTGCTATAGAACTATGTACCTGTCGGTCTAAAATACTGGTGTTGTATTGACTCCCTGTCTGTCTGCTATAGAACTATGTACCTGTCTGTCTAAAATACTGGTGTTGTATTGACTCCCTGTCTGTCTGCTATAGAACTATGTACCTGTTGGGCTACATCCCTAAGGATGACCGTCTGTATCTGGGTGATAAGGAGCTGAACATCGTTACTTACTCTCTGCTGGTGTCGGTGCTGGAGTACCAGACTGCTGTAATGAGGAGGGACTTTGGGATGGCCGACAGGGTCCTACCCACCATCCCTAAAGAGATGAGGACCAGGGTCGCCCACTTTTTAGAGAAACAGGTGAGACTGGGAGGGTGGGTGTATTTTTACATTGGTGTGTGTCTTAACGCACACCATTTCTGTGTGTGTCCTCTCTAGTGTCTATGTGTATCTTTTGTGTGTGTAACCCTTTCTCCTCTCTCCATCTCTCTGCAGGGTTTCATTCAGCAGGCCCTGGCTGTGTCCACAGACCCAGAACACAGGTTTGAGTTGGCTCTGCAGCTAGGAGAACTGAAGATCGCCTACCAGCTGGCTGTGGAGGCAGAGGTGAGACAACACGTAAAGAGAAAGTCTTGGAATGCAAGGGAAGTATTGAGAAATGTAGGGCCAAATGTTGATCTTTGCAGACATATTTGGAGACCTACAGGATATATATACCTAAAGGGTATATCTTATCATATTTTTAACTAATCGAAAGCAGAGTGAATAGGGCTTCTGTTTTGTGTTTGTGATGAATGTCTTTCTAACATGACATACCTGTTCCCTCTTTCTCTTCCCCCCGTCCCTTTCTCTCCCTCTCCACATCCTCTCTCCCTGGCACGGTGCCCTGCAGTCGGAGCAGAAGTGGAAGCAGTTGGCAGAGCTGGCCACCACTAAGTGCCAGTTTGTCCTGGCCCAGGAGTGTCTGCACCATGCCCAGGACCATGGGGGGCTACTGCTGCTGGCCACAGCCTCGGGTAACGCCAGCATGGTGGGCAAGCTGGCAGAGGGGGCAGAGAGAGACGGCAAGACCAACGTGGCTTTCCTCACCTATTTCCTCCAGGGGAAGTAAGTGTGTTTAGGGAGAGAAGGGTGCGGGGGTAGATGTTACAGGGGGAGGTGAGGAGGAGTGAGCAGAGAGTACTGGTTGGTGTTTAGGTTTAACGTTTATATGTACATCATCATCTCTCAATAAATTGTTCTTATCGTTTCATCATTTATAATTCATTATTGGATCTTGGTGTGCTTTATGTTTATGATCTGGAAATGTCAATGTCCTTGGTTTCATCATTAGTCATTGTATTTCCATATTTCTGTTTTTTCCTTCTAGACTGGACAAATGTCTGGAGCTCCTCATTAAAACCAACCGGCTGCCAGAGGCTGCATTCCTGGCCCGAACATACCTGCCCAGCCATGTGTCTAGGTACAGCCCTGGCAGCTTGACCTTGATTATCTCAATCTTGCCCTGGAGACACAACTTGGCTAAATTGGCTATATTTTAAAAAAATGCATGAAAACAAAATCTAGCTTTTTGGTCTTAATTTAAGGTTAGGGTTAAGCGTTCGGGTTAGCAGTATTGTTAAAATCTGAATTTATGACAAGTGACCACTCTGCAGAGCTACCTCCAGCACATGATTCAGAAAAACGCTAACCTGCACAACTGTGTGTGTGTCTATGTGTGTGTGCGTGCGTGCGTGCGTATGTGTCTGTCTATGTGTGTCTGTGTGTCTGTGTGTGTGCGTGCGTGTCTGTGTGAGTGTGTGCGTTTGTGCGTATACACGTGTTCTGACCTCTCTGCCTCCAGAGTGGTGAAGCTGTGGAAGGAGAGCCTGGGGAAGGTGAACCAGAAGGCAGCTGATGCGTTGGCCGACCCTACAGACTACAGCAACCTGTTCCCCGGCCTACAGGAGGCCTTCCTGGCCGAAGACTACCTCAAGGAGACCAACGTCAGGCTGAGACCCGCCGCAGAGTACCCTCTCATCACCGTGAGTAGATACACACATCTTGGGCACATTGTGGCAAAACTTTTGCAGCCGTTTTGGATCATTTTCTTCTGTTTCATACCTATTTAACACAACCCTGATTGAACATGTTCTTTCCATCTTACACTGAACAAAAATATAAACACAACATGTAAAGTCCCCTGTTGCATGAGCTGAAATAAAAGATCCCAGAAATGTTCCATGTGCACAAAAAAATGTGTGTTTACATCCCTGTTAGTGAGCATTTCGCTTTTGCCAAGATAATCCATCCACCTGACAGGTGTGGCATATCAAGAAGCTGATTAAACAGCATGATCATTACACAGGTGCATGTTGTGCTGGGGACAATAAAATGCCACTCTAAAATGTGCAGTTTTGTCACACAACACAATGCTACAGATATCTCAAGTTTTGAAGGAGCGTGCAGTTGGCATGCTGACTGCAGGAATGTCTACCAGAGCTGTTGCTAATTTCTCTACCATAAGCCGTCTTTAACATCGTTATAGAGAATTTGGTAGTACGTCTGACCGGCCTAACAACTGCAGACCATGTGTATGGCGTCGTGTGGGCGAGCGGTTTGCTGATGTCAACATTGTGAACAGAGGTGGCGGTGGGGTTATGGTATGGGCAGGCATAAGCTACGAACAACAAACACAATTGCATTTTATCGCAATTTGAATGCACCCATTGTCATGCCATTCATCTTCCGCCATCACCTCATGTTTCAGCATGATAATACACGGCACCATGTCGTAAGGATCTGTACACAATTCCTGGAAGCTGAAAATGTCCTAGTACTCACCAGACATGAGCATGTGTGGGATGCTCTGGATCGACGGGTATGACAGCGTGTTCCAGTTCCCGCCAATATCCAGTAACTTCGCATAGCCATTGAAGAGGAGTGGGACAACATTCCACAGGCAACAATCAACAGCCTGATCAACTCTATGCAAAGGAGATGTGTTGCAAAGCATGAGGCAAATGGTGGTCACACCAGATTCTGACTGGTTTTCTGATCCATGTCCCTACTTTAAAAAAAAAAGGTATCTATGACCAACTGTATTGCCAGTCATGTGAAATCCATAGATTAGGGCCTAATGAATTTATTTCAATTGACTGATTTCCTTATATGAACTGTAACTCAGTAAAATCTTTGAAATTGTTGCATGTTGTGTTTATATTTTGTTCAGTATAGTTATGTTAGTTATGTTATGTAGTGTGCTAGCAACACCTAGTGGTGCAATACTAGCCGAGCATTATAGATTCATGTGATGCACTGATGAAGACACAATGTATGTGACCACCAGTAAAATACAGGTCAATGATTTGACCTTTACAGTTACCATAACACCTTTGTACCTCTGCCCTTGTTTTCTGGTCAAATAAATCATATTATAATAATGCTTGTTATTATAGTATAAGTCTTGTACAGTACTTGTAATAGTACTGTCGTAATAATGCCTCTCCGCTCGCTGTTCTGCCTCTCCGCTCGCTGTTCTGCCTCTCCGCTCGCTGTTCTGCCTCTCCGCTCGCTGTTCTGCCTCTCCGCTCGCTGTTCTGCCTCTCCGCTCGCTGTTCTGCCTCTCTACTCTTCAGTCCAATGAGAATAGGAATGTCCTGGGGGAATCTGCAGACTATGTGCCAAAAGTAGTGCCTGCTGAACCAGAGGTAAAGTCTGAAATCTCACACCTACTGGAATACTGGACATGGCCACAGCTGTGATATGTAGTACTACTTACATAAGACCTAGTTTAGACACAACCATTCAGTGTGATTTGTCAACTTGTCAATCTTAATTAAAGTACATTACTGTCACTGTTCTAGGTTGCTGGGAGCATGGATGAAACCCCTGTATTGGAAGCAGTGGTAGAAACCCCTGTAATGGCAGCAGTGGTGGAGGCTGCAGCTCCAGAAGCTCCAGTAGTGGAAGAGTCCATTGTCATGGAAGAGGTAGAACCTGTTGCAGCTGCAGTAGTGGAGTTTACCCCAGCAGTAGAAGAATCTATCCCAGTGACAGTAGTGGAACCAACTATGGCTGCAGTGGAAGAATCCATTGAGCTGGCAGAGGAGGAACCCATTATTGTTGAAGTGGAAGCTCCCAAGCCAAAGGAGGCAACATCAGTGGAAGATACCATCACTAAGATAGAGGTTCTTGTCACCATAGAAAATGACACAGAAGCACCCCTCTTGGTGCCAGAGGTAGCACAGTCCACCCCAGAGGAAGAAGTCATAGCAACACCAGAGGAGCCTGTTGTGGAAGGACCTGCAACAATGAAGTCCATAGCAACAGCTGCACCTGTTACAGAGTCGGTCATAGAACTCATTGTAACAGAAGCACCAGTTGCCGAGGAAGCGCCAGTGCCTATAGCAACAGAACCAGAACCTGTTACCATAGAAGCGGAGGTGGAAGCTGAAGCACCTTTTGCCGCAGCAGTACTAGAAGTCATAGCAACAGAACCCATGGTTACAGAGGAAGTAACAGAACAAGCACCTGTTACCATAGAAGTGGCAGTGGCAGCAGAAGCACCCATTACTGAGGCAGTAGCAGAACCCATAGCAGCATCTGAAAAAGCCCCAGTCATTGTAGAAGAGAATGAACCTACCCCAGCACCACTCATAGACCTAGCCCCAGCCTTAGACCTAGCCCCAGCCATAGACCTAGCCCCAGTACCACTCATAGACCTAGCCCCAGCCATAGACCTAGCCCCAGCCATAGACCTAGCCCCAGCACCACTCATAGACCTAGCCCCAGCACCACTCATAGACCTAGCCCCAGCCATAGACCTAGCCCCAGCACCACTCATAGACCTATCCCCAGCACCACTCATAGACCTAGCCCCAGCCATAGACCTAGTCCCAGCACCACTCATAGACCTAGCCCCAGCACCACTCATAGACCTAGCCCCAGCCTTAGACCTAGCCCCAGCCATAGACCTATCCCCAGCACCACTCATAGACCTAGCCCCAGCCATAGACCTAGCCCCAGCCATAGACCTAGCCCCAGCACCACTCATAGACCTAGCCCCAGCCATAGACCTAGCCCCAGCACCACTCATAGACCTAGCCCCAGCCATAGACCTAGCCCCAGCCATAGACCTAGCCCCAGTACCACTCATAGACCTAGCCCCAGCCATAGACCTAGCCCCAGCCATAGACCTAGCCCCAGCCATAGATCCAGCTACAAACCCAGCTGTAGAGGACGAGGCTGCAGCAGCCCCAGCAGTAGAGCCCCTACCAGCCCTCACCCAGGTGGTTCCACCAGGCGCAGAGCCAGCCCCTGCAGCCCCTCTAGCTGCCCTCTTAGACGGTAAAGGTGTGGATGAGGCAGCCCCTCTAGCTGCCCTCTTAGACGGTAAAGGTTTGGATGAGGCAGCCCCTCTAGCTGCCCTCTTAGAGGGTAAAGGTGTGGATGAGGCAGCCCCTCTAGTTGCCCTCTTAGAGGGTAAAGGTGTGGATGAGGCAGCCCCTCTAGCTGCCCTCTTAGAGGGTAAAGGTGTGGATGAGGCAGCCCCTCTAGTTGCCCTCTTAGAGGGTAAAGGTGTGGAGGAGGCAGCCCCTCTAGTTGCCCTCTTAGAGGGAAAAGGTGTGGAGGAGGCAGCCCCTCTAGTTGCCCTCTTAGAGGGAAAAGGTGTGGAGGAGGCAGCGCCTGTAGCAGTAGCAACAGCATCCATGGACCTGCTGGACCTGAATGATGAGGTAAACCTAACCAGTCTATACATCCTGTCATGACTTGCACAGTATTTAGAATGCTAATCTATATTGGAAATCATCTTTTCATTTGTATTGATATTGAACAATGATGTACTCTATATAAATGTTACGGGACAACAATTTACCAGCAAGGTAGTTCACCCTCGCCTACAGTTTTCCACTGACTCACATACATGACTTATTCCTCCAGGGCCTTGACGACCTGGACCTGGACATGTTTGATCTGGATGATGACATCGACACCACAGACGTCAATCTGGACGATGACTTCTTAGACGACTGAAAGTCTTGGTGGAGAAATGTCCTTAAAGTGACCAAAGAACATAGTGTTGTTCATACTCCTAGTGAATGGGAGTGTGTGTGTGTGTGTGGGGGACAGGGGTGTTTTTACCTTTACAGTGAAACTGGTGAAAGGTGGGGTGGATGAGTTCATGTCTTTCCATCTTTACACATTAACTGTGAAACACCGTGGGATAATGCTTTGGGTGATAATGGGGTGGACTGGGTTCATTCATTTGGAACAAACGGAAATGTTTTAAAACGGGAAACAAAATTTGCCTTCTTATTGAACAGGTCAAATGTACTGTGTCAAATCAATTTCTCTGGTTTCGCACATGCTGAACACAACCCGGGGTTGTATTCCATAGTCGTATTTCATTGCAAAATATTTTGCAATAGAAACTGTTTGCTCCAAATAGAAAACAAGTTTCTATTGCACAAATTCAGGTTGGTTCCTAGAGTAAACTTTTTCCATTGCAAACATTTAGCAATGGAATCCAACTAATGGGGCGGCAGCATAGCCTAGTGGTTAGAGTGTTGGACTAGCAACCGAAAGGTTGCAAGATCGAATCACCGAGCTGACAAGGTACAAATGTCGTTCTGCCCCTGAACAAGGCCGTCATTGAAAATAAGAATTTGTTCTTAACTGACTTGCCTAGTTAAGTAAAGGTAAAAAAAATGGTGAAATCTTTTGTTTAGTACTTCACCCAACTTTCACATTGACCTACAGTAAAGAATGATAGTGTTGACATGTTTACCTTATCCTCTCACATAGGAAGATGGGAATAGTTTACTACTGTACCTCTTACCCCTAGCTAACCAGGCTTTGATCTATCTTTCATTAGTTAGGTTAGGTCCTCTCCACAGGTCATGAGCTTGTCTTCAGTATACCTCTACATGTCTTGGCAAGCATGCTGCATCTGCTGTTTTTAATAAGGAACCTGCTTCATTGTTACAGATGTGAACCCAAGTGCCTTATGTATGACTGGTCTAGAAAATGTTGTGTAATTAACTGTTATCAACTCAATAAAGATGACAAGTGTTTGTCTGAATCAGGCCATAGGAATAATTCAGATTTAATAAATGTATTTAAAAAATGTATTTTGTATGTACATGCATCATGATAATTAAACAGCATACAGTCAGTTCCAATGTTGAGATACAGTATGATTAAGGTTATGGACAAATGACAAGGTTGAAATGCAGAAGTGAATATCTGCACTGTGTCGATAGAAGACAAGCTTGGTGCATCCCAATGATGTGCACATTTTGATGCCATTCAATGGCTATGGACACTTGGCTTGCAAGTGGTTCATATGAGCTCCATAGTTCCAGGACTAAGTAATTCTGTTTACTGTAATTGTCCAGTTGATTAAAGATTGGGTCATGGATAGGCAGGTCATTGGGGAGAATGTCACTGCTCCGTTGGTTTATTGTTGTGGGTGTGAAATGTATGGGACGGTTAGATGGAGCTATGCTGTGATGTGACAGAGCTCTCCAGTGGTTAGGTGTGATGCATGACGGTCAGACGGAGCTCTCTGCGGAAGTCTGTTCGTAGGCCTGCAGGGCCAGCACTACGTATCCTGCCCTCTGGGACTCCCGCTTAGCGTAGATCTGGTGGGGAACAGACACAAGAGGTTAAACAAAGGGTTACTGTGTATCACGTCTACCAATATGGTGACTGGTGCAACCTATAAATCCGGTTCTGAGATACACTAGTGTCTGCTGGTAGGGCCTCACGTTGAGCAGGTCCAGTCCAGAGGCCTGTTGGTTGGAGGCCTCCTGGGCTGTCTCACTGTGTGGATGGACCTTGAACAGACCCACCAGACTCACTGCATCCTGCCATCTAGAACAACACAACCAGTGTTATGAGATGTTACTCTGGGCTAACAATGACAGTTATGGTGTTATTAAATCATTACTTGTCCCAATGCCTACAAAACACTTATAACATATGGCATTTGGAGTCATAAACAGATGGCATGGGGTGTCATGTAGAAGAAAAACAAGCCTCTAACACAGTGTTCCCAACAAGGGGTACTTGGTCTATCCACAGGGGGTACCAGGAGATTCATGAGACCATAGGCTTACTGGTAAAATTCACGAGGGGGTACTTCAGGGGTACTCCGGGCAGAGCTAAATTCAGTGGGTGTTAGAGTAACCGAAAAAGGTTGGTAGCCACTGGTCTAACACACACAGACTCACAGGTCTTTCTGCAGCATGTCTATGATGAGTCCATCCACCCTCCTGGCATTGACCAGGTACCAGACCAGGCCTCCAATATGTCTGGTGGAACGCAGCAGATCATACTTCCCCATCTTCTCAAGATCCTCATAGGTGGCAGCATGCCCTGGACAACAGAGCACAGCCAATAGGGAGAGGGTTTTACTAACTGCTAATGGGTAATAATAACTGAAGCATACATCTGGACAGCCTGTTGAGAAGTGTAACCCTGATGTATTCTGAGGAGTCAGGTTCAAACTGGACCTGGCACCGATCCAACACATCCTCATGACGATCCTGGCCAAACACCATCTTCAGGTTCTCCTCCTTGAAGACAGGGGGTGCTGTGAGCCTGCGGCCCTCTTTAGGGAAGTAGACCTGCAGGATCCTGTCTCTCTCCTCCCACGATGCCTTCCTCAGTGTCCCGGTGGGTTCCCGGATCACTATGAACCGCTCCTGGAAACACCAGGTGGTGACCATGGAAGAGAGAACAAAACATGACAAAAGGGCACTAATTGTTTGAGGCATTGTACTGCATGTTGAATGTAACGTTGGTGGACACAAACAAACACACTTCCTCGATCTCCTACCCTGTGTGGTATGTTGAAGGTGATGTCAGTGAAGACGTATCTGGCTGTGTCCATGCCCTCCAGGATCTTGTCCTCAGACAGGACATCGTTGATGGGCTTCCTCTCCAGCAGCACTGGAGGCATCTTCAGCAGCCTCTGGGCCTGCTCCCTTGCACTCTGGGTCGCCTACAACACAAACAGGAACACATTAACAAGACTGACACTAGCTGTACAGGGGTGTAATCTGCCAAATGAAATGTTCAAAATGTTGCAGCAGATGTAGAGCCATTCCCTACTCCGCATGACAGACAAACTATCTGCCCTACCATGTGTATGTGTGTGTCCATACCTCCTTCAACTGTGCATCTGTCATAAGTTTGTATGTGGGGGGCTTCAGCTCCTGTTTGATGGGTCTGAACACCTTCAGGTCCAAGCCTGTGATTCTGGTTAGGATGTCCTGCACCTCTGCAGATGCCTCACATAGGCATCTGGAGAACCTAGAAACAAATTAATGACTTCAGAGATGGATGAAGCTAGCTCTGGTCTCGGATCTGCAGGTACGACCTGCATCAGAGCTAGTCACATTGCGCATATTGACACAGGAAGTGATCTCACTGATGCTGCGAAACAGGAAGAATGGTGCCAAGTACAAACCAAAGATGGTATGTACAAACCTTTTGAATACAAGCTTTCTAGATACTTTTCAATCGTCAACCACTGGAATGATTGTTAGATCTTAGTGCTGCTTTTGATACCATCGATCACCACATTCTTTTGGAGAGATTGGAAACCCAAATTGGTCTACATGGACAAGTTCTGGCCTGGTTTAGGTCTTATCTGTCGGAAAGATATCAGTTTGTCTCTGTGAATGGTTTGTCCTCTGACAAATCAACTGTACATTTCGGTGTTCCTCAAGGTTCCGTTTTAGGACCACTATTGTTTTCACTATATATTTTACCTCTTGTGGATGTCATTCAAAAACATAATGTTAAATTTCACTGCTATGCGGATGACACACAGCTGTACATTTCAATGAAACATGGTGAAGCCCCAAAATTGCCCTCGGTAGAAGCCTGTGTCTCAGACATAAGGAAGTGGATGGCTGCAAACTTTCTACTCTTAAACTCGGACAAAACAGAGATGCTTGTTCTAGGTCCCAAGAAACAAAGAGATCTTCTGTTGAATCTGACAATTAATCTGGATGGTTGTACAGTCGTCTCAAATAAAACTGTGAAGGACCTCGGCGTTACTCTGGACCCTGATCTCTCTTTTGAAGAACATATCAAGACTGTTTCAAGGACAGCTTTTTTCCCCCCATCTACGTAACATTGCAAAAATCTGAAATTTTCTGTCCAAAAAGGATGCAGAAAAATGTATCCTTGCTTTTGTTACTTCTAGGTTAGACTACTGCAATGCTCTACTTTCCGGCTACCCGGATAAAGCACTAAAACTTCAGTTAGTGCTAAATACGGCTGCTAGAATCCTGACTAGAACCAAAAAAATGTATCATATTACTCCAGTGCTAGCCTCCCTACACTGGCTTCCTGTTAAGGCAAGGGCTGATTTCAAGGTTTTACTGCTAACCTACAAAGCATTACATGGGCTTGCTCCTACCTATCTTTCCGATTTGGTCCTGCCGTTCATACCTACACGTACGCTACGGTCACAAGACGCGGGCCTCCTAATTGTTCCTAGAATATCTAAGCAAACAGCTGGAGACAGGGCTTTCTCCTATAGAGCTCCATTTTTATGGAATAGTCTGCCTACCCATGTGAGAGACGCAGACTCAGTCTCAACCTTTAAGTCTTTAATGAAGACTCATCTCTTCAGTAGGTCCTATGATTGAGTGTTGTCTGGCCCAGGGGTGTGAAGGTGAATGGAAAGGCTGGAGCAACGAACCGCCCTTGCTGTCTCTGCCTGGCTGGTTTCCCCTCTTTCCACTGGGATTCTCTGCCTCTACCCCTATTACGGGGGCTGAGTCACTGGTGTTCTTCCATGCCGTCCCTGGGAGGGGTGCGTCACTTGAGTGGGTTGAGTCACTGACGTGGTCTTCCTGTCTGGGTTGGCGCCCCCCCTTGGGCTGTGCCGTGGCGGAGATCTTTGTGGGCTATACTCGCCTTGTCCCGGGATGGTATGTTGGTGGTTGGAGATATCCCTCCAGTGGTGTGGAGGCTGTGCTTTGGCAAAGTGGGTGGGGTTATATCCTACCTGTTTGGCCCTGTCCGGGGGTTTCATCGGATGGGGCCACAGTGTCTCCTGACCCCTCCTGTCTCAGCCTCCAGTATTTATGCTGCAGTAGTTTGTGTCGGGGGGCTAGGGTCAGTCTGTCACATCTGGAGTATTTCTCTTGTCTTTTCCGGTGTCCTGTGTGAATTTAAATATGCTCACTCTAATTCTCTCTCTCTTTCAGAGTACCTGAGCCCTAGGACCATGCCTCAGGACTACCTGGCTTGATGACTCCTTGCTGTCCCCAGTTCACCTGGCCGTGCTGCTGCTCCAGTTCCAACTGTTCTGCCTGCAGCTATGGAACCCTGACCTGTTCACCGAACGTGCTACCTGTCCCAGACCTGTTGTCCCAGACCTGCTGGAACCCTGACCTATTCACCGGACGTGCTACCTGTCCCAAACCTGCTGTTTTCAACTCTCTAGAGACAGCAGGAGGGGTAGAGATACTCTCAAAGATCGGCTATGAAAAAGCCAACTGACACTTACTCTTGTGTTACTGACTTGTTGCACCCTCGACAACTACTATGATTATTATTATTTGACAATGCTGGTCATTTATGAACATTTGAACATCTTGGCCATGGTCTATTATAATCTCCACCCGGCACAGCCAGAAGAGGACTGGCTACCCCTCATAGCCTGGTTCCTCTCTAGGTTTCTTCCTAGGTTTTGGCCTTTCTATGGAGTTTTTCCTAGCCACCGTGCTTCTACACCTGCATTGCTTGCTGTTTGGGGTTTTAGGCTGGGTTTCTGTACAGCACTTTGAGATATCAGCTGATGTAAGAAGGGCTATATAAATAAATTTGATTTGAGATCATTGTTACATGTTCTCCAGAGAATCTTAAGGTGGACTCGGTACTTAAAGAATAGATGGGATGGAGTAGCTGCAGCGACAGGTCTTTCGAGCATTGCTCCAATGATCATGCCTGAGGTAATTCTGGCCCAGTGAGATTATTATTTTGTGAAAAAGTGTATCCCAGCATTTTTTGATAGTTGCGAAAGTAGCTATATTGAAGCCAGCCACTAAACAAAGAACACATGGAAACTGGCGGAGTGCAACTAATAGGCTGACCACACCGCTCGCGTCGTGTAGGAATCTGTTATTCAATTATTGCGCGCGCCAATGAGTGTCTGCGTTGCCAAGGGCTAAAATAGAACTCCTTACTATTTCTGACGCAGATCGCGCTGCAAGTCCTGCCTCTCCCATCTCCTCATTGGTTTATAGCAGGAGGTACCCACGTGCCATCTCCTCATTGGGTGATTGAAAGACGAACTGTGTTGCCGGTCAGTGTAGTAATACTATGAACGTTTAGATGCCAATCACCATATAAATTCAAAGATGAAAAAGCCTGGAAGGAGGAGAGATGACTAGAAACGATTCGGTTGGCCGTTTTATGTGTGGATTAATCGGAGTAGAGGACCTTGTGCATTTCAGGTAAAATAACAACTCAATGTTTATATCCCAAGACAAATTAGCTAGCAACAGCAAGCTAGCTAAATAGGACAAATTAGCTAGCAAGTGCAAGCTAACTAGCTAAATTGCCATAAATTTTTAATGCTTTTCGACCTGTTCCCAAATTAAATGTAATTGGTTCAGAGTTTGTTTTGATATTTTAACCTGCGTGTCGTAATCGCGTTTGGTGTAGGGGGACAAAATACATTTATGCACGATGGCACATGCGTGCAGCCGGCTTGGGTTCTGCGTCATTGTTGTCACGATGGACCCGAGCTAGCTAGTAACTTAAAGGAAAGATTCACCCATTTTGAATGTTAACTTGTTATGGATAGGGGGCAGTATTTTCACGGCCGGATAAAAAACGTACCCGATTTAATCTGATTATTACTCCTGCCCAGAAACTAGAATATGCATATAATTATTAGCTTTGGATAGAAAACACTCCAAAGGTTCTAAAACTGTTTGAATGGTGTCTGAGTATAACAGAACTCATTTGGCAGGCCAAAACCTGAGAAGATTCCAAACAGGAAGCGCCCTCTCTGACCATTTCTTGGCCTTCTTGATCATCTCTATCCAAAACAGGGGATCTCTGCTGTAACGTGACATTTTCTAACACTCCCATAGGCTCTCAGAAGGCACCAGAACGTTGAATGATGACTTTGCAGGCCATGGCTGAAAAACAGTAGCGCATTTGGTTAGTGGTCGATCTGAGAACAATGAGACTGGCGCGCGTGTGCACGAGACGACTCCATGTTTTAATTTTCAGTCTTTGAACGAAAACGACTCCCGGTAGGAATATTATCGCTTTTTTTTCTTCTGAGTTGATAGCCCGGCCATCACAGGCTAGCTATTTTGACACCCACCAAGTTTGGTACTCACCAAACTCAGATTTACTATAAGAAAAATTGGATTACCTTTGCTGTTGTTCGTCAGAATGCACTCCCGGGACTTCTACTTCAATAACAAATGTTGGTTTGGTTCCAAATAATCCATAGTTATATCCAAATAGCGGCGTTTTGTTTGTGCGTTCAAGACACTATCCGAAGGGTAACGAAGGGTGACGCACCCGGCGCGTTTCGTGACAAAAAAATTCTAAATATTCCATTACCGTACTTCGATGCATGTCAAACGCTGTTTAAAATCAATTTTTCTGCTTTTTTTCTCGTAAATAGCGATAATATTCCGACCGGGAAACCCTGTTTTCGTTCAAAGACTGAAAATGTAAACATGGAGTCGTCTCGTGCACACGCGCGCCAGTCTCATTGTTCTCAGATCGACCACTTACCAAATGCGCTACTGTTTTTCAGCCATGGCCTGCAAAGTCATCATTGAACGTTCTGGTGCCTTCTGAGAGCCTATGGGAGCCTTAGAAAATGTCACGTTACAGCAGAGATCCTTTGTTTTGGATAGAGATGGTGTAGAAGGCCAAGAAATGGTCAGAGAGGGCGCGTCCTGTTTGGAATCTTCTCAGGTTTTGGCCTGCCATATGAGTTCTGTTATACTCAGACACCATTCAAACAGTTTTAGAAACTTTAGGGTGTTTTCTATCCAAATCAAACAATTATATGCATATTCTAGTTACTGGGCAGGAGTAGTAACCAGATTAAATCGGGTACGTTTTTTATCCGGCCGTGCAAATACTGCCCCCTATCCCCAACAGGTTAACCTGTCTGGGCTAGGGGGCAGTATTTTCACGGCCGGATGAAAAACGTACCCAATTTAAACAGGTTACTACTCTGGCCCAGAAACTACAATATGCATATTATTAGTAGATTTGGATAGAAAACACTGAAGTTTCTAAAACTGTTTGAATGGTGTCTGTGAGTATAACAGAACTCATATGGCAGGCAAAAACATGAGAAAGTCAACCAGAAAGTGGAGGATCTGAGAATTGTATTTCTTCTTTCTAGTCCCTTTCGAAACTACAGTATCCGTGGGGTTACGTTGCACTTCCTAAGGCTTCCATTGGCTGTCTAAAGCCTTCAGAAAGTGGTTTGAGCATTCTCCTGTCACCAGGCAGAGTATAGGAGCTCAGTTTCTGAGTGGTCTGCCTGGCAACAAAGGGATTGGATATGCGCAGTCACCCGAGCACGCAGTTCCTTCTTTTTCTCCTTGAATGAATATGCTATTGTCCGGTTGGAATATTATCGCAATTTTACGTTAAAAATACCATAAAGATTGATTTTAAACAGCGTTTGACATGCTTCTAAGTACGGTAATGGAACATTGACTTTGTCTCTGGTTCCGCTCTCGCGCGTTATGCCTTTGGATAAGTGATCTGTACGCACGAACAAAACAGAGGTATTTGGACATAAATATGGATTAATTTGGAACAAAAACAACATTTCTTGTGGAAGTAGCAGTCCTGGGAGTGCATTCTGACGAAGATCAGCAAAGGTAAGAGAATATTTCTAATACTAATTCTGAGTTTAGGTTGCCCCGAACTTGGCGGGTGTCTGTATAGCTCACCGTGCTTGCTGAGCTATGTACTAAATGTGCTTTCTCCGTAAAGCTATTTTAAAATCTGACAGAGCGGGGTAGTCTATCTATAATTTTTTTAATAATTGTTATATATATTTTGTCAACGTTTATGAGTATTTTTGTAAATTGATGTGCACATTCACCGGGGGTTTTGGTGGGAATACATTTTCTGAACATCACGCGCCAATGTAAAATGCTGTTTTTGGATATAAATATGAACTTTATCGAACAAAACATACATGTATTGTGTAACATAATGTCCTAGGAGTGTCATCTAATGAAGATCGTCAAAGGTTAGTGCTTCATTTGGCTGTGTTTTGGGTTTTATTGACACATGTCCTTGCTTGGAAAATAGCTGTGTGATAATTATTGTCTATGTACTCTCCTAACATAATCTAATGTTTTGCTTTCGCTGTAAAGCCTTTTTGAAATCGGACAATGTGGTTACATCAAGGAGAAGTGTATCTTTAAAATGGTGTATGTTTGAGAAAGTAGAATTTTGTTGTTTTTGAATTTGCCGCCCTGATATTTCACTGGCTGTGTCAGTGGAATATCAGGTAGCGTCCCACCTAGCCCATAGAAGTTAAATGATGTTTCTAGAGACAATATCTCTCTCGTCTCTCAACGCATAGGTTTACCTCCATTGTACTCACATCCTACCATACCTTTGTCTGTACATTATGCCTTGAATCTATTCTACCGTACCCAGAAACCTGCTCCTTTCACTCTCTGTTCCAAATGTACTAGACGACCAGTTCTTATAGCCTTTAGCCGTACCCTTATCCTACTCCTCTGTTCCTCTGGTGATAGTTAATCCAGGCCCTGCAGTGTCTAGCTCCACTCCCATTCCACAGGCACTCTCATTTGTTGACTTCTGTAACCGTAAAAGCCTTGGTTTCATGCATGTTAACATTAGAAGCCTCCTCCCTAAGTTTGTTTCATTCACTGCTTTAGCACACTCTGCCAACCCGGATGTCCTAGCCATGTCTGAATCCTGGCTTAGGAAGACCACCAAAAACACAAATTTAAAAACACAAAATTATCAATGAACCTACCATGTACCCCAAATCCGTAAACACGGGCACCCTCACAGATATCATCCTAACCAACCTGCCCTCCAAATACACCTCTGCTGTCTTCAACCAGGATCTCAGCGATCATTGCCTCATTGCCTGCGTCTGTAATGGGTCTGCGGTCAAATGACCACCCCTCATCACTGTCAAACGCTCCCTAAAAACACATCAGCGAGCAAGCCTTTCTAATCGACCTGGCCCGGGTATCCTGGAAGGATATTGACCTCATTCCGTCAGTAGAGGATGCCTGGTTATTCTTTAAAAGTGCTTTCCTCACCATCTTAAACAAGCATGTCCCATTCAAAAAAAATGTAGAACCCGGAACAGATACAGCCCTTGGTTCACTCCAGACGTGACTGCCCTTGACCAGCACAAAAAAAGGCTAGCTTTTTCAAACAGAAATTTGCATCCTGTAGCACAAAATCCCCAAAGTTCTGGGACACTGTAAAGTCCATGGAGAATAAGAACACCTCTTCCCAGCTGCCCACTGCACTGAGGCTAGGAAACACTGTCACCACCGATAAATCCATGAAAATTGAGAACTTCAGTAAGCATTTTTCTACGGCTGGCCATGCTTTCCACCTGGCTACCCCTACCCCGGTCAACAGCCCTGCACCCCCCACAGCAACGTGCCCAAGCCTCCCCCATTTTTCCTTCACCCAAATCCAGATAGCTGATGTTCTGAAAGAGCTGCAAAATGTGGACCCTTACAAAATCAGCCAGGCGTGACAATCTGGACCCTCTCTTTCAAAAATTATCCGGCGAAATTGTTGCAACCGCTATTACTAGCCTGTTCAACCTCTTTCGTATCGTCTGAGATCCCCAAAGATAGGAAAGCTGCCGCGGTCATCCCCCTCTTCAAACGGGGGAGACACTCTAGACCCAAACTGCTACAGACCTATGTCTTCGAAAGCCAAGTTAACAAACAGATCACTGACTATTTCGAATCCCACCGTACCTTCTCCTCTATGCAATCTGGTTTCCGAGCTGGTCGTGGGTGCACCTCAGCCACGCTCAAGGTCCTAAACGATATAACTGCCATCGATAAAAGACAATGCTGTGCAGCTGTATTCATCAACCTGGCCAAGGCTTTCAACTCTGTCAATCACCACATTCTTATCAGCAGACTCAACAGCCTTGGTTTCTCAAATGACTGCCTCGCCTGGTTCACCAACTACTTCTCAGATAGAGTTCAGTGTGTCAAATCGGAGGGCCTGTTGTCCGGACCTCTGGCACTCTCTATGGGGGTGCCACAGGGTTCAATTCTTGGGCCGACACTCTTCTCTGTATACATCAACGATGTCGCTCTTGCTGCTGGTGATTCTCTGATCCACCTCTACGCAGACGACGCCATTCTGTATACTTCTGACCCTTCTTTGGACACTGTGTTGACTAACCTCCAGACGAGCTTCAATGCCATACAACTCTCCTTCCGTGGCCTCCAACTGCTCTTAAATGCAAGTAAAACTAATTGCATGCTCTTCAACCGATCGCTGCCCACACCTGCCCGCCCGTCCAGCATCACTACTCTGGACGGTTTGGACTTAGAATGTGTGGACAACTACAAATACCTCGGTGTCTGGTTAGACTGTAAACTCTCCTTCCAGACTCACATTAAGCATCTCCAATCCAAAATTAAATCTAGAATCGGCTTCCTATTTTGCAACAAAGCATCCTTCACTCATGCTGCCAAACATAGTCAGTTTTACGAGGGTATCTTACCGATCCTTGACTTTGGCGATGTCATTAACAAAATAGCCTCCAACACTCTACTCAACATATTGGATGCAGTCTATCACAGTGCCATCCGTTTTGTCACCAAAGCCCCATATACTACCCACCACTGAGACCTGTATGCTCTTGCTGGCTGGCCCTCGCTTCATATTCGTCACCAAACCCACTGGCTCCAGGTCATCTATAAGTCATTGCTAGGTGAAGCCCCGCCTTATCTCAGCTCACTGGTCACCATAGCAGCACCCACCCGTAGCACGCGATCCAGCAGGTATATTTCACTGGTCACCCCCAAAGCCAATTTCTCCTTTGGCCTCCTTTCCTTCCAATTCTCTGCTGCCAATGACTGGAACGAACTGCAAAAATCACTGAAGCTGGAGACTCATATCTCCCTCACTAACTTTAAACACCAGCTGTCAGAGCCGCTCACAGATTACTGCACCTGTACATAGTCCATCTGTAAATAGCCCATCCAACAACCTCATCCCCATATTGTTATTTATTTTGCTCCTTTGCACCCCAGTATCTCTACTTGCACATTCATTTCCTGCACATCACTCCATTGTTTAATTGCTATATTGTAATTATTTCACCACTATGGCCTTTCTACTACCTAATTTGCACACACTGTATATAGACTTTTTCTATTGTATTATTGACTGTATGTTTGTTTATTCCATGTGTAACTCTGTGTTGTTGTTTGTGTCGCACTGCTTTGCTTTATCTTGGCCAGGTCGCAGTTGTAAGTGAGAACTTGTTCTCAACTAGCCTACCTGGTTAAATAAAGGTGAAATAAAATAAAAAACCCGGTCGACGCTGGGCCAATTGTGCGCTGCCTCATGGGTCTCGCAGTCACGGCCAGCTGTGACAGAGCCTAGGATCGAACCTGGGTCTGTAGTGCGATGCAGTGCCTTAGACCGCTGCGCCACTCGGGATGCCCCCACAAATTGAATTTAACAAACAATTGGTCCCCCAAGAAAATGCAGCCCTCCGTTGAAATTCTAAATCCCGATGTGGTCCTCAACCAAAAGGTTTGCCCACCCCTGGCCTAAAATGTAGTTGTTGGTTCAGCAGCCACTGTGTCAAGTAGACTAAAAATGTAAAATGTACCAGTCACTCAGACTTTTTAACAGACAAAATATATTTTTCCCGGCTAAAATTACATCACAAAACAAAAACAAAATGAACATGCTTTGTAATGTTTACATTTAAAATGTTACATTGTTACATTTTAGTCATTTTGCAGACATTCTTATCCAGAGCAACTTACAGTAGTGAGTGCATACATTCACACTTATGTACTGGTCCTCCGTGGGAATCGAACCCACAACCCTGTTGTTGCAAGCACCATGCTCTACCAACTGAGACACATGGGACTTGTTTCTAAAACGACATGTATTACTGGTAAGACGTATTGTGGTATATTGTTTAATTTCAGATTTTTGGTGACCTGAACCTTTTAACCTAAATATCACAAAAGAGAAGAAATTCACCGACCACCTTTAAGGGTGGGAGGTTACCATGGTAACGTGACTCGAGATTGATGTGCCTGTGAGACGGAATATGACTAATAGCTGTGTTATCTTCTCTTCCCTAGCAGTTGAAACTTAACGATTGAAAAACAACCTAGCTTGTAAACAAAACGTAAATAGCCAAGGAACAAAAGGGCAGTCTCACTTCAGTAGACATTCCTTTCAGATAAACTTATGCCTGTGCACAGCAAATCTAAAAACAAATCTTTCACCCATCTCTTCACGTGCACACAGCCCCTAGCCAGGCAGTGTTGCACCTCGAGGTGGGATAGGCCATAGGATTTGTAATTTTTTGACTTTGTGTGATTAATTTACCAACTTTGAAACAAAACGGCACAAATACTTTTGAAAACAATTACTACATGATCATACTTGTCTATTTTTATTCCCAAATGGGAGTGAAATGCTCGCACTGTGGAGCCCTGACCACCCGACAATGTGGCTGGTGAAATGGACATCTTACCCGCCAACGCCAAAATCTACCCACATTTGGCAGGTGTTGATTGTAGGCCCTGTATTATTACTATCAGTCATTTACATTTCTCATTGTCGGAGTGGACATGTGTTATGCAAAACTCAACCTATGCTACACTTGTGAGAAACAAGTTTATTTCATTCCATTTATGAGTCTTGTTAATTTATTAATTGTCTTTTGTTTGAAACGCTCCTGTCAATGTTGAGTAATGACGCGCACCTGATTATTCATATAGAAATAGGACTTGTAGGTCTACAAATGTGCCCATTTGGGGATGTCTGATAGTATTTCTGATTGTCTTAACTCACCACCACTAATGACCTGTGGAGCTTCAAAGTAATCTTTCTTCACCTCAAACAGCAACTAAATGAAATCTGTTTTTAGACTAGTGATAATTGAACAATATTTCCAGCTCTGTCCTTTCAATAACCACTCTACATGAAAGGGAAAATATAATGCTCTGATCCAGTGGAAACGTCATAAAATACCTGATTACTTCTTAACCCTTGCAATTAACCAGATAATGATTTTTAGACTATTAAACATGAAATGAAACTGTTCCACGAAAATGTGCATATGAAAATAATAACTGGAACTCAGATTGGTAGAAATGGTAGGATAACTTGGCACTCCAAATGGTAAAGGTTTCCGACCGCTGGTGTAGCCTATTACCAGAAACTTCTGGGGCATTATGTGAGAATCTGCCAAGGCCAGCAGCAGGGGGGTTCAGGAACAGGTTTTTTCTGGTTTTTTCCTGGTTAGGCTCTCTCCTTCTTCGATGAGGTTTAACGGCGGTTGGCATCCAATAAATGTTGCATTACCACCACCTACTAGACTAGAGAAAAACTCCCTTATACTTTGTTTGAAAAAAAATATAGAATAATTAACATACCCTACCATCTAACAATACACCATTTTTTTTATCAATAAACACCACCATACTCCACTATTTAAATCTATTTAGTTCTACCTCATGCCAACAGCTTGAAAGGATGGGACGACACCACTTAAACCCTGTAACTGACGTCAAGTTACTCACAGCCAAATACCTCTCTGCAGCTGCCACCACAATGTCCATTTTCTGCGACTTACATTCCATCCCTGCAGTACAGTTGATAACTAGGGATGCACGATATAATCGGTAAGCGGCCGATATTAGCTAAAAATGCCAACATCGGCCCATACCCATATAGCCTAGGTAGATGACGTATTGACGCCTCAAAAATATAGCGCTACACGTGCAACACAGCATTCCTAACCTAGCCCACAATGTCTGCTGTGTGGATCGAGCAGTCAACAAGTGGAGCATTCATTTGAAAGAGTAAGAACATTTCAGCGAGACAACTAATGCCAAATCCATTAAATGCCAAGATAATGGTATTCATTGCCCTTGACAATCAACCGTTCTCTGTCGTGGATGATGTTGGCTTTCGCCGACTGGTCGAGCCCCGGTACACACTACCAAGTAGGCGTTCTTTTTCAGATCTTGCTCTAACGGTGTTACACAGTATTGTTGAAACGCACATCCATGAGCTACTTGCTATTAGCTTCCCAACTGACATTTGGACCAGCGATGTCAGCCCCATGAGCATGGGTCGACGGGGATTTCGTACTGAGGAAAGCCGTATTGCATGCTCAATAATGTGCTGGTTCTCATACCGCTGCTGCCATTTCCATGGCATTTTAAAACATGAACATACTCCTAGCTCCATTTGAACAACTGACTCAAAAAATAAGCTCATCAACTGCGTCTGCAGCAGACGCGATACCCTCTGTCATGGCATTGAAACGCCTGCTCAACATAACTGCCGACACAGACAGTGGGGTTACAACTTGCAAAAGTACTTTAAAAGAGGGTGTGAGCAAGTGATTCGGTGGCATTCTCTGTGAGCCTCTTTACTGTGTCGCCGCCATGCTAGGTACAAGGACCACTAATTCGACGCTTGAAATGTTACAAACAGCTGGACAAGATGGAAATGGACACAGTGGCAGTGCGCACCAAGGAAGAGAGGCCACAGACAGACAGAGCTGAAACTTCACTGCTTGAAATCCTGGTTGAGAATGAAACAAATGAACAAGGAAACAGCACAGCAAGTAAGCGAAAGAAATAGGTTTTGATTATGTTTCACTGGTAATGGGGACATATGTAAATATTGACAAAATAACTTTTTGGTGAGTGTTTGTTTCAAATATTTAACTGTACTAGAATGCTTAAAAAGGACCTAAACTTTAAATATCAGTATTGGGTTTTTTGACAAGGAAAATATTTGATTTCGGTATCAGCCAACAATGTCATGTCGGTCTATACCTATTGATAACCATTGCTATAAATCCTATTTTTGTGAAACATATCACTTGTTGGTTTATCCCTCTACAGATACAGATCTACTACTCACACCACTCCTCTCAGGATCCCTCCACCTTGACCCATCTTCCTTTACGTTCTTCACTGCCTCAGCATGACAAATTCCACACTACTCTAACCCTGGAAACCTCAACCTGCCTCTCTCACACAGGACATTTCTGATCCCCAGCCCCTTCGGCACCCCTACAATAAACACATACCATTACTTTCCCCAATGCTACACATTCCTTTGTCTCATGCCCTTCTGCACACTTCTCACACCTAAGAACCTCCCTCCTACATATTTCTGCCACATGCCCGAAAGCTTGACACCTGTAACAATGTAATGTATTCGGCACAAAAGCTCATACAGAAAAACGTATATCCTAACATCACTGTCGGGCAAAGACTCAACATCAAAACTCAAGAGAACAGACGACTCATTTCGCCACCCTGTCTGTATCGCAACAAATGAAGAGAATGAAACCAGGGAATCTTCCCCTTCAGTTGGTCAACTTTTACCACTACCCCAGTAATCCCTCCTTTCAATAATTTGTTTTCACCCACCCTGAAACCACAAATGGATCAGCCAAAAGCCAACGGCCCACTTTTCCCAAAAACTAAAGACTCATCTTTATCCTGAACCTCGGTGCATGTCTCGGGCTACGAGAACGTCACCACACCTACCACCGCCGATACTCCGCCTTCATTCACTTCCATTTCTCCTCCTGTCTTCAACTCTCTCTGCTAACACTTTCTACCATTCTTCTTTAACAAACCATCTCCCTTTTTTCCACCATTTTCAACCGACTCAAGCGTACCCTCTTGGAGCTCCTCTGCCTCTCTTTTTTCCTCCATTCCTACTCCGTATTCCAAGTACACTTCTCCTTATGATAATACTGCAGTTCTCCTGACAAACATCTTGTTCATGCCTTCTCAAGGGATGCTATTTAACCATCTGTCACAATCTCCGTACAATCAGCACGAACCCCTCAGGATGTAGCACTCAGTGCATCCCACTTATAAAGCAGCGGCTTCATCTCGATGTTCTTTATCAATAGCTACCGCAACGCTTTTCCATATGAAACAAGCGCACTCTTCCCGTTTATATTTTTTTGACCAATCGATTGGTTGAAGAAAAAAAACGACTCTTGGTCGACCAATAATTTGTTTATTTGTGTGTCAGGGACAGCCCCAGTAGAAATGCAGGAAATTAGCTTTAGATGCCTAAAACAATTCTGAGGGAGGACCCCCAGACTCACCGCCAGGTTATGTCCCCCCCACCCACTTCTAAAACTAAAGTTGCCCCCCTGTTCATGTGTATCTGCGCTATTGCCGTTCAAGCAGGCAGAAATTTGGCCATTATGACGTAGCATTGTAATAAAGCCACTCACTACACTGGAAGTTAATAGGAATATGACTTTTAGATCGCAAAAACGTCTATCATACGTCAGATTTCAATAATGGCCTAAGTCATAACGCAGGACGTTGTCTTCTCTCAAATGAGCCATTTTTCATATTTTTGCAATATTCCTACCTTGAGGAATGTGTAATATAACAGGAGGGTCCACCACAATTCTCATATGTCTGCCTCTTCAGTCCAGGGTGCATTGCATAGTGCCGTTGCGAATGTCAGACTCCACTCTGCGAGACACATCGATCTGCAGGTTGAACATGGCGAGATTGTGGACTCCTAAATTGATAGTTGGCTATAATGTTTAACTACGTTTGCTTTTTATCTAGCTACCTAGCCAGCCCATGGAGAGAGCATTGCATTGTCGGTTTTGTAGTAGACTTCAGCTGCAACAGATTTCCACGTTGCTACCAGCCTTATTTATTCACATAAAATATTGTTCTCACATAGTTACTTAACACTGTAAATTAAAGGAATTAGTTATTTGGGGTGGATTTTCCCTTTAAATTAACTCAATGGTAGCCAGATAATATGCATGTGATGCGCTAAGTCTGACTGCTGTCACATTCAAAACAAATGGGAACTCAGACCTCGGGAAATCTCCAACTTCCGATTGTTCAATACACTGGGAGAAGAAAAAAAAACTCCGACTGGGAAAAATCTTTTAAATCTTCATCCAAGTCGGGAAATGTCGAGAACTCTGGGAACTTCCAAGAGCTCCGACTTTCCGAGCAGAATATCACTGACGTTTTTTTTTCCCCCCTGAGTTCCCAGTTGTCTTGAAACCACCAGTAGTTTATGCTGAAAAAAATGCTAATGGTGCCTTCAAGTCTACTGAGAACTGGGAAAAAATGGTCAAATCACGATGCCAGTGATCTCTCTTCGAGTCGGAGCCCTAGAAAGAGGCCGGAGTTTCCGACTAAGAAATCCTAGTTGGATGACGGTTCGATTTTTCCAGTCGGAGCTCGTTTTCTCCGAGTTCTAAGTTGTCTTGAACGCACTGAAATCGGAGATTTGAGTTCCCAGTTTTGAACGTGGCAAAAATGTACGTCGTCTACATTTGTGTAAATCGCTTCGAGTATAGCTACTAGTACCATTAAAATACTGAAAATTGAACGCTAGCTAGCATAGGCAGCTAACGTTAGACAACAATAGCTGCACATGCTACAAGGTCAGCGGTAGAACTCCCATTTCTCTGTGTGGCGACAAAATAAACGACTTACTACTGTAAGACGGTGCACTGCACAGCATCCTTCTGCTACATCTGACAAGTACACGTGTGTTTTCATCGACATTTCTGACCCGAGAATTGCTTCTACATAAGCATCATATTGAAAAAAGCGCTGCCATGTTTGTAGTTACCTTATCGCGCACACTGACGTGACCTTTACATACGACTTAGAAATGGGGGAATCATGGGAGATGGTGTCTTTCGATTGTGTGAGTGTTTTATAAAGGATGTTCGCAAGATGGCGCTAATTGATCATTTGTTCTGTGTCCACTTGCAAGTCGTTCATGGTTACAGTGGTGATGCTCATGAAACTGTGACATGTAGTCCTAGATTGGAATTAGGAATTTAGTATTGTCCTCAAATTGTAAGTACCATACACATGTATTATGTTTGTCTTACCAATACAGACAGTCTTTTCTCATTACAAAAATAAATAAATAAATAAATAAATAGATTAAATGTAGATGCCATGGGTGTCAACATGTTGGAGTGCCATGCTCTTTGGGCGCCCATGCTTAAAAAACAGCAATTATCTTTCCTTCTCTCTGCATGGTATAACTGTGTCTGATGTAAGAATTCAGCTATTCCTATATTTGGCCATTTGGTTGTTTTTCTGCACTGCTATGTGACGTCTGCCTATCCTTGAGGCAAAGCTTTGAGTCAGAGTACTAGACATTCCTACACCATCGTTACAATGTGTTCCTGCACTGTCTGATAGATAGCTATGAAATCTGTCTGGATGATAGGGAACACACACACACACACACACTTTCTCATGCAGACATACAAAACACTTTCTCATGCAGCCATACAAAACAAAATGTAGACATCTACAAAAACATAGACACGTAACGTTGCACTTTAGCACATATTTACTGTCAAACACCTTATGATTTGGTCTGTAAAAAATATCTCCAAGTATTTTTGAAACATTCTTAATAATAAATGGTCGTGGGATAGATTCTAGGGCGATATTTTTGTATGAAAACTTTAAGGAAGTCACAAACATTTTGTTAGATAATTATTCATTCTGACCCATAAGTCAGCAACTGATTGGACAGTTCTATAATGGTAGGCAATTGAATTGTCATTGTGCACTATAGTGTATTCCACAATAAAAGGAGAGCGAAACCAAGGAGACTTTTTGGACTGTTGAATATCTATTCATTGAGAAAAAATAGCCTGGCTTTGGCAGACATTCTCTGGTCGTCCCAGGTAACATGTAGGAGTGATCACTGCTTAAATCTTCTATAGAGGGATTATGAAAGACCAGGTGGCTATCTCTCACAGTGAGCCCACGGCACACACACACACTCACAAGCCACCAGCATATTATACAGTCACGTAACCAGAGATACCTATCTGTACGTCATCATGAAAAACAGCATGTGTCACACATAAATCCTTCCCCCAGGGAAGGGCTAGACAGTAGATGGGGGATGTAAGATAGAGCAGGGTAAAGGTGTGTGTTTGTCAGTAATGACGTGATGTGTAGCACAGCAGAGTAAAGCAGGGCAGACAGTGGGGTAGCTGTAGCTAGCTGTATGTAACGATGTGAGGATTGAGCTGTAAGGGGCCAACAGCTCCAGATGTACGCAGCTGTCGCGCTGCTGACAGCCCTAATCCTGCTACCCACATCTGAGTGCTCTGAGAGGGAGTGCTCTCAGAGGGAGTGCTCTCAGAGGGAGTGCTCTGAGAGGGATTTCTAATTGTCCTCTATGTTGTCTTTATTTTTCTGTAAGATAGAGGGAGAGTAGGGAGAAGAAATCTGTCTCTCTTTCTACATATCTGTTGACCCTCCCCCTCCTTTATCTCTCTGGACAGAGATTGTTTAATACAAACAGGAAGCTTGGTGACAACCATGATGAGTCAGGATCAAGCTCAACACACACACATACCGTGCATTCGGAAAGTAATCAGACCCCTTGACTTTTTCTACATTTTGTTACATTACGTTTCCTAATGCAGTGTCTATGTTTTATATTTACATCTGGGTTAGGGTCAATTGCATTTAGATTCAGGTAATCGAGCAGGAGGTTCATAAACATTTCTATTCAAGAAATGTAAAGTGCAATTAGGGTGTTTTTCAGCTCTTGAATTCCAATTCACTACCTAAATTGACATGGGATTGACCACAAACCTGAAATACCTAGACACACATGTAGGCCTACATATTTTCTCACACCCACGCATTCAATATTGGACTGGTTGAGTGTAAGGGTGTGTGTCAGCGTGACTGGGCGCAGCAGGAAGCTCAGAGAAGTGAAACCTGAGTGGAGGGGCTCTCTGATAGAGGGGCTGCTATGGCGGGCGGTGAGGGGGGCACTCAGGGAGCGAGTCAGTCTATGTTTATTTGTCTTTCTGCACGGTGGACAGAGGAGAATGGGTTCAGAGGAGGGTGGACAGAGGAGGAGGGTGGACAGAGGAGAACGGGTTCAGAGGAGGGTGGACAGAGGAGGAGGGTGGACAGAGGAGAATAGGTTCAGAGGAGGGTGGACAGAGGAGAATGGGTTCAGAGGAGGGTGGACAGAGGAGAATAGGTTCAGAGGAGGGTGGACAGAGGAGAATAGGTTCAGAGGAGGGTGGACAGAGGAGAATGGGTTCAGAGGAGGGTGGACAGAGGAGAATGGGTTCAGAGGAGGGTGGACAGAGGAGAATAGGTTCAGAGGAGGGTGGACAGAGGAGAATAGGTTCAGAGGAGGGTGGACAGAGGAGAACGGGTTCAGAGGAGGCTTTACAGAGGAGAATAGGTTCAGAGGAGGGTGGACAGAGAAGAATAGGTTCAGAGGAGGGTGGACAGAGGAGAACGGGTTCAGAGGAGGGTGGACAGAGGAGGAGGGTGGACAGAGGAGAACAGGTTCAGAGGAGGCTTTACAGAGGAGAACGGGTTCAGAGGAGGCTTTACAGAGGAGAACGGATTCAGAGGAGGCTTTACAGAGGAGAACGGATTCAGAGGAGGCTTTACAGAGGAGAACGGATTCAGAGGTGAAACCGAAAGGTTTGTTACTATGAAGGAGGACGGTCCTTCTTGAAAAACTATATGACCAAAATGTGAGAAAATAAATACTACCAATGCTGTATAGTTAAAATAATGTTTAATTCAGAGTGAATTGTAATGTCAATGACTTTTAGTAGAACAGCATTTATTGACCCTGACGTAGAAAGAAGACGAAAACTCTCAAATGCTTCTGAAATAAGTGTTCTAAACCCCCTAAGGTCCATGTCCGTGCCCCTATGTCGCACTTCTGCATCTGCGGTAAATGGTCTTCTCACAAAATAGTCTGTAGTGTCCAATTGGTTTAGCCGACAAACTGTTATGAAAGATGAGACTCTCACAAACACTACGGTGTTCTTTGTTTTGCTCTACAACCCCAACAAATGTCTTGTGACTCGTCTGAAGTCAGTACAGCCAATCTGTCAACTTCTATCTGTAGTGTCTGAACAGTTTGGGCTACACCCCTCTGTGGAAAGGTGAGACTCTAACGAACACGTACTGTACATGTCAGTTGATTTGGTCTAGGACGCCTACAGGCCTCACAAGACTCGTCTGAAGGCCACGGTACCAATTAAAAAAATCTACGGAAGTATATATGGAGACTGTTTAGTGCCAAAAATTAAGGGTTAGATACATGTAAAATGTTTGTGTGTGTGTGTATGTGTCAGCTGAAAAACAGGGGCATCTCTGTGGCTTCAGTCTCAAGGACAGCAGCTCCTCCTCTCCTCCTCGTCTTTGAACGAAGAGGAGTGAGAATGGGAGAGAAGGAGATAGGAGGACAGAGAAGACAGATAGGAGTGAGGGAGAGATTGAGGAGAGGGAGGAAGAGAGAAGGGCACAGTGACATAGCGATGGGTTCCTCCACAACTACAACCTGCATCTTTTTATGATTATTACCGAGTGAAGCTAGTGCCTCCAACCATCATGGAATCAGAGAGAGAGAGAGAGAGAGAAAGAGATCATTCCTAGAGGGATAGTTCACCTGCACCCTCTGACCTCCCTTGACCTGCCTACATCTGTTCATGCTCACTGGTTTCTAGTCAAGCCCAGACTAGCCCCATGCCATGCACTAAGCTATATGCCTCCCAACCTTTCTTATGCTTTTCACCCCAACTTCACCCCTTACTGTCTCCCTTCTCTCTCTCTCTCTCTCACACACACACACACACACACACACACACACACACACACACACACACACACACACACACACACACACACACATGTACACACTCATCATCACACCAATCACACAGACTACCCCCAAACTCCCCCTCCAAATGAAACTAGAACCAACTAGCCACCAGACACTGCTGCACCTCCACCGTTCGAAAGGCATTTGGACTGCATTTGTTTCCAACTAAAGCCTGTCTTGGTTTACATGCAACGCGAGAAGGCCTGTGAGAAGGAGGGGGGGGGAGCGTGGCACTGATAAAGAAGCTAATAACCAGGCTCTGAGGAGGGCAGAGGTCAAGCTGGGGAAACTGGGTGTGGGGGGGGTGCTTCTCAGTAGGGATTGAGTAAAAAGAGGTATGAAAGGTGCTTCTCAGTAGGGGTTGAGTAAAAAGAGGTATGAAAGGTGCTTCTCAGTAGGGGTTGAGTAAAAAGAGGTATGAAAGGTGCTTCTCAGTAGGGGTTGAGTAAAAAGAGGTATGAAAGGTGCTTCTCAGTAGGGGTTGAGTAAAAAGAGGTATGAAAGGTGCTTCTCAGTAGGGGTTGAGTAAAAAGAGGTATGAAAGGTGCTTCTCAGTAGGGGTTGAGTAAAAAGAGGTATGAAAGGTGCTTCTCAGTAGGGGTTGAGTAAAAAGAGGTATGAAAGGTGCTTCTCAGTAGGGGTTGAGTAAAAAGAGGTATGAAAGGTGCTTCTCAGTAGGGGTTGAGTAAAAAGAGGTATGAAAGGTGCTTCTCAGTAGGGTTGAGTAAAAAGAGGTATGAAAGGTGCTTCTCAGTAGGGGTTGAGTAAAAAGAGGTATGAAAGGTGCTTCTCAGTAGGGTTGAGTAAAAAGAGGTATGAAAGGTGCTTCTCAGTAGGGGTTGAGTAAAAAGAGGTATGAAAGGTGCTTCTCAGTAGGGAGCTACACTGGGCCCGGGCCTCATTGCGTACCACATCAACCTCAACTTTTGAGGGACTAGAAGAAAGCGAACAAAAGATGGGAGGGAACGCACTCTCTGGTCAGTGACAGTAATCAGAGCCAGTGTCCCACAGGAACAGGAAGTCCCACGGGATCCAGCTACTGATCTGCCCCAGCACTCAGAAGCCTCCACTACACCCTGTCCCCCCCCCCCACACACACAACCTGTTCCCCTACTCCCCTATTCCTCCCACACACAATCTGTTCCCCTACTCCCCTATTCCCCCCACACACAATCTGTTCCCCTACTCCCCTATTCCCCCCACACACAACCTGTTCCCCTACTCCCCTATTCCCCCACACACACAACCTGTTCCCCTACTCCCCTATTCCTCCCACACACAACCTGTTCCCCTACTCCCCTATTCCCCCACACACACAACCTGTTCCTGTACTCCCCTATTCCCCCACCACACACAACCTGTTCCCCTACTCCCCTATTCCCCCACACACACAACCTGTTATCCTACTCCCCCCACACACAACCTGTTCCCCTACTCCCCTATTCCCCCCACACACACAACCTGTTATCCTACTCCCCCACACACAACCTGTTCCCCTACTCCCCTATTCCTCCCACACACAACCGGTTCCCCTACTACCCTATTCCCCACACACACAACCTGTTCCCCTACTCCCCTATTCCTTCCACACACAACCTGTTCCCCTACTCCCCTATTCCCCCCCACACACAACCTGTTATCCTATTCCCCCACACACACAACCTGTTCCCCTACTCCCCTATTCCCCCACACACACAACCTGTTCCCCTACTCCCCAATCCTCCCACACACAACCTGTTCCCCTACTCCCCTATTCTCCCCACACACAACCTGTTACCCTACTCCCCTATTCCCCCACACACACAACCTGTTCCCCTACTCCCCTATTCCTCCCACACACAACCTGTTCCCCTACTCCCCTATTCCCCCCACACACAACCTGTTATCCTATTCCCCCACACACATAACCTGTTCCCCTACTCCCCTATTCCCCCACACACACAACCTGTTCCCCTACTCCCCTATTCCCCCCACACACAACCTGTTCCCCTACTCCCCTATTCCCCCCACACACAACCTGTTCCCCTCTCCCCTATTCCCCCCACACACACAAACTGTTCCCCTACTCCCCTATTCCCCCCCACACAACCTGTTATCCTACTCCCCCACACACACAACCTGTTCCCCTACTTCCCTATTCCCCCCCACACACACAACCTGTTCCCCTACTCCCCTATTCCCCCACCACACACAACCTGTCCCCCTACTACCTTATTCCTCCCCCCACCACACACACAACCTGTTACCCTACTCCCCTATTCCTCCCCCCAACACACACACAACCTGCTCCCCTACTCCCCTATTCCTCCCCCCACCACACACACAACCTGTTCCCCTACTCCCCTATTCCTCCCCCCACCACACACACAACCTGTTCCCCTACTCCTCTATTCCTCCCCCCACCACACACACAACCTGTTCCCCTACTCCCCTATTCCTCCCCCCACCACACACACAACCTGTTCCCCTACTCCCCTATTCCCCCCCCCCCCACCATACACACAACCTGTTCCCCCTACTCCCCTATTCCTCCCCCCAACACACACACAACCTGTTCCCCTACTCCCCTATTCCTCCCCCCACCACACACACAACCTGTTCCTCTACTCCCCTATTCCTCGCCCCACCACACACACAACCTGTTCCCCTACTCCCCTATTCCTCCCCCCAACACACACACAACCTGTTCCCCTACTCCCCTATTCCTCCCCCCAACACACACACAACCTGTTCCCCTACTCCCCTATTCCTCCCCCCAACACACACACAACCTGTTCCCCTACTCCCCTATTCCTCCCCCCAACACACACACAACCTGTTCCCCTACTCCCCTATTCCTCCCCCCAACACACACACAACCTGTTCCCCTAATCCCCTATTCCTCCCCCCAACACACACACAACCTGTTCCCCTACTCCCCTATTCCTCCCCACAACACACACACAACCTGTTCCCCTACTCCCCTATTCCTCCCCCCAACACACACACAACCTGTTCCCCTACTCCCCTATTCCTCCCCCCAACACACATACTCCAGCTCCGAATTAGACTGTTGATTGAGCCTTCCACTAATTTTAGCCAGAGACGCTCCCGGCTCCGAATCAGAATTGTCGGAAGAAGAGGTGATCAATCGCTGTCAGCCCTGTCACGACAGAAAAAGGAGCAATGCGGAGCAGAGGGGAACGCTGGGGAATGTTATGGAAGTGGGGTAACATGCAAAATCCTGACATCTGTTGTTGTTATTATTGTCGGTTGGAGAGATTTAAGATTTGCGTGTGAGAGTGTTTGTAAGAAACAGAGAAAGAGAAAGAGGGATGTACTGTGTGTTCCCTAGTCTGATGACTCTCTGATGATGAAGAGCAGAGCAGAGTTACACACTGTCAACTGACACACTGACAACACCATACAAACACTGTCTACTGACACACTGATAACACCATACAAACACTGTCTACTGACAACACACTGATAACACCATACAAACACTGTCTACTGACAACACACTGATAACACCATACAAACACTGTGTACTAACAACACACTGATAACACCATACAAACACTGTCTACTAACAACACACTGATAACACCATACAAACACTGTCTACTGACAACACACTGATAAAACCATACAATCACTGTCAACTGACACACTTATAACACCATACAAACACTGTCTACTGACAACACACTGATAACACCATACAAACACTGTCTACTAACAACACACTGATAACACCATACAAACACTGTGTACTAACAACACACTGATAACACCATACAAACACTGTCAACTGACAACACACTTATAACACCATACAATCACTGTCAACTGACACACTGATAACACCATACAATCACTGTGTATCTACCAACACGCTGATAACACCATACAAACACTGTCAACTGACACACTGATAACACCATACAATCACTGTGTACTAACAACACACTGATAACACCATACAATCACTGTGTACTAACAACACACTGATAACACCATGCAATCACTGTGTACTAACAACACACTGATAACACCATACAATCACTGTGTACTAACAACACACTGATAACACCATATAAACACTGTCTACTGACAACACACTGATAACACCATACAAACACTGTCTACTGACAACACACTGATAACACCATACAAATACTGTCTGCTAACACAGTGATAACACCATACAAACACTGTTCTCTAACACACTGATAACACCTAATAACAACATACAAACACTGTCTAGTAACTCACTGATAACACCTAATAACACCATACAAACACTGTGTAGTAACTCACTGATAACACCTAATAACACCATACAAACACTGTCTAGTAACACACTGATAACACCATACAAACACTGTCTAGTAACACACTGATAACACCATACAAACACCATAACACACTGATAACACCTAATAACACCATACAAACACTGTCTAGTAACACACTGATAACATCATACAAACACTGTCTAGTAACACACTGATAACACCATACAAACACTGTGTAGTAACACACTGATAACACCATACAAACACTGTGTAGTAACACACTGATAACACCATACAAACACTGTGTAGTAACACACTGATAACACCTAATAACACCATACAAACACTGTCTAGTAACACACTGATAACACCTAATAACACCATACAAACACTGTGTAGTAACACACTGATAACACCTAATAACACCATACAAACACTGTGTAGTAACACACTGATAACACCTAATAACACCATACAAACACTGTCTAGTAACACACTGATAACACCTAATAACACCATACAAACACTGTCTAGTAACACCCTGATAACACCTAACAAACACTGTCTAGTAACACACTGATAACACCTAATAACACCATACAAACACTGTGTAGTAACTCACTGATAACACCTAATAACACCATACAAACACTGTGTAGTAACTCACTGATAACACCATACAAACACTGTGTAGTAACACACTGATAACACCTAATAACACCATACAAACACTGTCTAGTAACTCACTGATAACACCATACAAACACTGTGTAGTAACACACTGATAACACCTAATAACACCATACAAACACTGTCTAGTAACACACTGATAACACCATACAAACACTGTCTAGTAACACACTGATAACACCATACAAACACTGTGTAGTAACTCACTGATAACACCTAATAACACCATACAAACACTGTGTAGTAACTCACTGATAACACCATACAAACACTGTGTAGTAACACACTGATAACACCTAATAACACCATACAAACACTGTCTAGTAACTCACTGATAACACCATACAAACACTGTGTAGTAACACACTGATAACACCTAATAACACCATACAAACACTGTCTAGTAACACACTAATAACATCATACAAACACTGTCCAATAACACACTGATAACACCTAATAACACCATACAAACACTGTGTAGTAACACACTGATAACACCTAATAACACCATACAAACACTGTGTAGTAACTCACTGATAACACCTAATAACACCATACAAACACCATAACACACTGATAACACCTAATAACACCATACAAACACTGTCTAGTAACTCACTGATAACACCATACAAACACTGTCTAGTAACTCACTGATAACACCATACAAACACTGTGTAGTAACACACTGATAACACCTAATAACACCATACAAACCCTGTCTAGTAACACACTAATAACATCATACAAACACTGTCCAATAACACACTGATAACACCTAATAACACCATACAAACACTGTGTAGTAACACACTGATAACACCTAATAACACCATACAAACACTGTCTAGTAACACACTGATAACACCTAATAACACCATACAAACACTGTGTAGTAACACACTGATAACACCTAATAAAACCATACAAACACTGTGTAGTAACACACTGATAACACCTAATAACACCATACAAACACTGTCTAGTAACACACTGATAACACCTAATAACACCATACATGCAGCCACCAGCTGGTGTGACTAAGAGGCACATCAGATGACCATTCTCCCTCTTCCTCTTCCTCTCCTTCTTCCCATCCCAGTCTATCTTTTTTTTTGGTTCTTTGTATTACTTTCAATATATTTACTGTAAGTGCTCTGGGACTCTTTATGTGCTATCCCTCACATTGAACACTAGAGGGCGCTAGGAATGCTCATTGGGATATTATGGGATATTATCTTATATTTTCTCTATAGCTGTTGATGAGAACAGCTCCTCTCCCTGACCCTCCACCTGGCTGATGCAGCACCACTACAGTCTGACTGGGTTCCAGGCTCCTCCACAGTGTCTGTAGGCCTGGGGCCTGGGCCACCTACAGTCTGACTGGGTTCCCAGCTCATCCACAGTGTCTGTAGGCCTGGGGTCTGGGCCACCTACAGTCTGACTGGGTTCCCAGCTCCTCCACAGTGTCTGTAGGCCTGGGGCCTGGGCCACCTACAGTCTGACTGGGTTCCCAGCTCATCCACAGTGTCTGTAGGCCTGGGGTCTGGGCCACCTACAGTCTGACTGGGTTCCCAGCTCATCCACAGTGTCTGTAGGCCTGGGGCCTGGGCCACCTACAGTCTGACTGGGTTCCCAGCTCATCCACAGTGTCTGTAGGCCTGGGGCCTGGGCCACCTACAATCTGACTGGGTTCCCAGCGCCTCCACAGTGTCTGTAGGCCTGGGGTCTGGGCCACCTACAATCTGACTGGGTTCCAGGCTCCTCCACAGTGTCTGTAGGCCTGGGGTCTGGGCCACCTACAATCTGACTGGGTTCCAGGCTCCTCCACAGTGTCTGTAGGCCTGGGGCCTGGGCCACCTACAGTCTGACTGGGTTCCCAGCTCATCCACAGTGTCTGTAGGCCTGGGGCCTGGGCCACCTACAGTCTGACTGGGTTCCCAGCTCCTTCACAGTGTCTGTAGGCCTGGGGCCTGGGCCACCTACAATCTGACTGGGTTCCCAGCGCCTCCACAGTGTCTGTAGGCCTGGGGTCTGGGCCACCTACAATCTGACTGGGTTCCAGGCTCCTCCACAGTGTCTGTAGGCCTGGGGCCTGGGCCACCTACAGTCTGACTGGGTTCCCAGCTCATCCACAGTGTCTGTAGGCCTGGGGCCTGGGCCACCTACAATCTGACTGGGTTCCCAGCTCATCCACAGTGTCTGTAGGCCTGGGGCCTGGGCCACCTACAATCTGACTGGGTTCCCAGCTCTTCACAGTGTCTGTAGGCCTGGGGCCTGGGCCACCTACAATCTGACTGGGTTCCCAGCTCTTCACAGTGTCTGTAGGCCTAGGCCATCAACTTCTCTGGGTAGAGTGACACTGGCAGGATGGTGGGTGGGTTAGTCAGTCACCTCTCACTCATAATGAGCTCCTCAGATCTCAGATTGTGAAGGTTTCTACAGGAGAGGTGGTGGTCTGTTTTTTGCTGGCTATATTTAGAATATTCAACATTGTTTTACAAACACATCACTTATACATATACAGATGATACACTCACACGTAGAAGGATTATGTTTCTTTTCAGAGCTCTCTGAGTCTTTAGTCCTTATTAGTGGTAGACATGTAAGATGTTTTCACATGTCTGTCGGCACCAATCACTTACAGCCTGGCTGTTTTCTAACTAGTCATTCATTAGCACATGTTCCTATGATGATTATTCATATAACACCTGTTAGTCTGGCCACTGGTGTTATGGCTGTGTTTGTACAGAGGTAGGATCTTCATTTGATCCAGTTTTCTACATCAGGAAAATAATCCTGCAGCAACCTGAAATTTGAATTATTATGTGGATTATAATCCATTGACATTTTTGTAGGGATTGATACTTTTCGTTAGGGCAAATCAAGTTGAAATTTTCAAAGTGGAAATTATAAACTTAGAAGCCTTTTTAAAATGCAAATACACTACAGGTTTGCACTTCCTGCTGTGCAGGAAAATGCTCAGAAACAAAAGAGATAAAATTAAGATCCTACATCCATACGGGCCTTCACCTAAATAGAGACCACTGTGCAGAAAGTGAAATACAATTTACATAAATGGAGTTGTCACAAATTCCTGCAGGAAATATGTGTTCTTGCGTATTTCTGAGTGTAGCGTATTTTATGTGTGTATGTATGTGTGTGTGTGTGTGTGTGTGTGTGTGTGTGTGTGTGTGTGTGTGTGCAAAATATTTGTCTGTCTCTCTGCTTCCCTGTCTGTCTCTGTCTGTCTGCTTGTCTGCCTGCTTGTCTGTCTGTCTGTCTGTCTGTCTGTCTGTCTGTCTGTCTGTCTGTCATTCTGTCTGTCTGTCTGTCTGTCTGTCTGTCTGTCTGTCTGTCTGTCTGTCTGTCTGTCTGTCTGACCTCACCCACTCCAGCAGGATACATGGACCTGGGTCCATTCCGTTGGCTGCAGAATCTCCCTCTGTGTAGGAGTGGATCGCTTTTGAAGTCGCTGACTGACATCTTCTTTCTGCGTTTGGCGTTAGATCTGTGCACACACAGCCGCGTGGGCTGGGTTGAGCTGACCACAGCGCCAATGGTCGGGTTCTGGTCAAGTGACCTGGTCAGGTGACCTGGGTCAGGGAAGCCATTGGCTGTGCTTTCTTGTCCTCTGTCATGCGGTGGGAAAACATTCCAACAGCTGTCCTGGAACGTTCTAGAAACATCTGCAACGTTTGTTCACTTGCTTGGTGAGAATCTCCACTCGCACTGCTTTAAAACACAACCTACAAATAACAGTGTTTATAAATTAAGGAAAATATTGTAAGGTCCAGAGTTTCAGATTTAGAACTCCCCTCTCCCCCTTACCAGCTTGAACGTAACTGGGCAGAGAGTTAGTGTGTCTGTGTGTGTGTGTGTGTGTGTGTGTGTGTGTGTGTGTGTGTGTGTGTGTGTGTGTGTGTGTGTGTGTGTGTGTGTGTGTGTGTGTGTGTGTGTGTGTGTGTGTGAGAGAGAGAGAGAGAGAGAGAGCACTCTGTAGCCTTTGACATAATGTTAATTTGAAGAATGTTTGAAGTATGATGCAACATCAGCTGCTCTTACTTAGCTTTGAGCTGCTTTCCTCTGAAAGGTCCCCTCCGGTCTCAGATTACCACAGAGACAGCCCTGGTACGTGTGTGTGTGTGTGTGTGTGTGTGTGTGTGTGTGTGTGTGTGTGTGTGTGTGTGTGTGTGTGTGTGTGTGTGTGTGTGTGTGTGTGTGTGTGTGTGAATGCATGTGCATTCTCAAATGCATTGGTATTTGTAATAACATATTTGTGTTAATATTTGCTTTTCCTTGGATGTTTTCTTTCTTGGGATGACTCTGTTTAGGAAATTGGCAAATTGACATAGTTGCGGTCAATCAAATAGTAACAATCCCAAACATGGAAAAGATAAGATAGTGTTCTTATTTCTGTTTTGGAAATGTGTTGTCAGTACTAAGTAGAGTTAGGAACTGTTTTCAATATATGTCGATGATTGAATAATCCAAGCGCTTTATTGTGTTGTCGTCCATATTTGCCATAGGCCTGAGTAGGAAAAATAGTCTTCCAGAATAGTTAGGGAAAGGATTTTGGAGTGTCCATTATCAGTTGTGTCACAAATCAGTCTTTAAAAGTTGCAAAAAATTGATATATAGTACTGATAAAACTGCATTCACCCTCTGAGTGTCGTGGGGGATGGAAGTGGGTTGGGTTTGATTATTTTGGTTCAGTTATTTCACAGACATTTTTCATTCACTCCATGAGGGCTCTTTTTAACACAACCCATACAGACCTCATGGCTGACTCAATGGGCGTCATCTCCCAATTACCTATTCTCAGTTTTCTACTCTTTCCCACACTCTTCCAATCTTTCATTCAATCATTAATTTATATATTTTCCTGGTTAAATGAGTTAATTCCCTCGTTTACCCCTGGGTTTGCTGTGTTCTTTCATTCCTCTCTCCTTCCCAACAGGTTTGGGAGTGGAGTGAAATCCCCGTTGGCCAGGTGCCAGGGCTTCGGTGTGGATCCGGGTGTGATCAGTTGGAATTTTGCATGACCAACGCCACTACTCCTGATCGGTGAGTTTGATAAACAAAAAGTAGCAGGTCCTTTGGCGCCACTACAACCACACACTTTCTGAATACAGAAATATGATGTCGAAAGATCGTTTAAAAGATGAATTGTGGTCAGTCACTAGTCACTCTGCAGCTCACTTCTTGGAAATATGCTTATGGTGGTGGTCGACCCAAATGAGAGGTGATGCAGTTGTATTGTAGGCTATTGTATTGTCTTAGAACCTACTTGTCCACTCAGGAATTTGACATGAACAGTTGTGTCAATAATAACAGACCAGAAGAGTGTCATAATGGTTACATGTTGCAAATAATGTTGCATGTCAAAGCTAATGGCCAACAGTCTCTTGTGATAAAGTTATTTCTGTATTCTAGCTTTACGCTATGTCAGAAACATTGGTAACACGTGATTTAGTACCAATTTATATTTGTTCCTACTTAAGGACTTCATAACACATTCATAAACTATACATAACGCCTTCATAAGCAGTTAGTAAGTGTGTTTTTGTATGGCTAACATTCACATCTTCCATGATCTCTGACCTAGAGGATCTTGCCTTAGGAGAGCTGCTCTTGCCTCATCTTTCAACTCTCAGCTTATACCCTGCTCCTGCAACCCTCAGCCCTTAGATCGCTATGGATAAAAGCCTCCATTATACGAGAAGGAAACAGCACACACACAGGTTGTTTTACATGGGGCCTAAAGGAGAACCCTGTGTGTGTGTGTGTGTGTGTGTGTGTGTGTGTGTGTGTGGGTGTGCGCGTGTGTGTGTGTGCGTGTGCGCATCCGGTTCCCCTCTACACCTCGGCAGGCGGCACACACACGCGTGACCATGCATAAGCATGCACACACCATCACGCCTGCCTGGCTGCGACAGGATGGCACCCACACATATGCCCTGGGTTAGAGGCGGGACATAGGCGGAAGGTGGGGTGGTGGGTATAAGGTGGGCACAATAGGAGGATGTAGCGTGTTGTTTTACCCTGTGGTGGAATGCGCCGCGCGCTGCCAGGGCTGCCGGTCCGAGCTGACACATGTGACGTGGTCGATGAGTGACGGCAGTAAGTGCAGTATGAGTGGTCATGTAGATATAGACTGCTACCCAACTTAAAACACAACCAGACCAAACACAACTCCACCACAGTCAGACTATGGTTCGCTCACCCCACTGGTTGTTCAAGTTGACCATTTTGAGATAAATAGTATTGTATGTAATATGGCTATTTTTGCACATTTCATTGCTCTTTCAGCGTACAGAAAACGTCAACCATAATGTGATACAGCGACATCAATAAGAGTGCATGTCAAAGTGGGTCGGAATGTGGAATGCCTTAGCCAATCAGGCGCCTAAACCTCAGGCTTGCAGCCGATCAGGTCATGGTGCTGCCGTCCCCCAGGAGACCATTGAACTCAATACATAGTTGCATACATGTATTTATGAAGAGATGATGAACTCTTCACTCCAGGAGATCTCTGCTTCTCTCTCTCCTTCTCTCTCCTTCTCCCTCTGTCTCCCTCTGTCTCCCCTTCCTTTCTCGTTGTAAAGCATGTCTCTTTCTGATAATTTTATTTCTCTGCTTGCCAAGAAAATGTTTCCTCAGTCTCTCTCTCTTGCTCTCTCTCTCTCTCTTTCTCTCTCTCGCTCTCTCTCTCTCTGTCTCTCTCTCTGTCTCTCTCTCTGGGGCAATGGGAAAAAAGGCGCAGCAGGAATTTCTGTGTCTGTGCGCTGTTTAGTTAGACAGAGTCATATAACACCGCTACGGCGTGTTCACATGTGCCGGAGCGTCAGGGCTGTGATGGCTATTTACACTAAAGGGCCGTGTGCGGCCAACACTGGGGCTCCGCCGCCCTCCCTGGTTACATTAAGTGAAATAGAATCAGCCTAACCCTCACTGCTCAACTCAGTCTCTGGATAACTCTCTCTCACGATACTCTCTTTCTCTCTCTCTCAATTCAACTCAATTCAATTCAATTCAATTCAAGGGGCTTTATTGGCATGGGAAACATATGTTAACATTGCCAAAGCAAGTGGAGTAGATAATATACAAAAGTGGAATAAACAATAAAAAATTAACAGTAAACATTACACTCACAAAAGTTCCAAAAGAATAAAGACATTACAAATGTCATATTATGTATATATACCGTTTTGTAACGATGTACAAAAGGTTAAAGTACAAAGGAGAAAATAAATAAGCATAAATATGGGTTGTATTTACAATTGTGTTTGTTCTTCACTGGTTGCCCTTTTCTTGTGGCAACAGGTCACACATCTTGCTGCTGTGATGGCCCACTGTGGTATTTCACCAAGTAGGTATGGGAGTTTATCGGGTCTGTTTTCAAATTCTTTTTGGATCTGTGTAATCTGAGGGAAATATGTGTCTCTAATATGGTCATACATTTGGCAGGAGGTTAGGAAGTGCAGCTCAGTTTCCACCTCATTTTGTGGGCAGTGTGCACATAGCCTGTCTTCTCTTGAGAGCCAGGTTTGCCTACGGTGGCCTTTCTCAATAGCAAGGCTATGCTCACTGAGTCTGTACATAGTCAAAGCTTTCCATAAGTTTGGGTCAGTCACAGTAGTCAGGTATTCTGCCACTGTGTACTCTCTGTTTAGGGCCAAATAGCATTCTTGTTTGCTCTGTTTTTTTGTTAATTCTTTCCAATGTCTCAAGTAATTATATTTTTGTTTTCTCATGATTTGGTTGGGTCTAATTGAGTTGCTGTCCTGGGGCTCTGTGGGGTCTGTTAGTGAACAGAGCCCCAGGACCAGCTTGCTAAGGGGGCTCTTCTCCAGGTTCATCTCTCTGTAGGTGATGGCTTTGTTATAGAAGGTTTGGGAATCGCTTCCTTTTAGGTGGTTGTAGAATTTAACATCTCTTTATGGATGTTGATAATTAGCAGGTATCGGCCTAATTGTGCTCTGCATGCTTTATTTGGTGTTCTATGTTGTACACGGGGGATATTTTTGCAGAATTCTGCATGCAGAGTCACAATTTGGTCTTTGTCCCATTTTGTGGATTCTTGGTTGGTGAGCGGACCCCAGACCACACAACCATAAAGGGCAATGAGTTCTATACCTGATTCAAGTTTTTTTAGCCAGATCCTAATTGGTATGTCGAATTTTATGTTCCTTTTGATGGCCTAGAATGCCCTTCTTGCCTTGTATCTCAGATCTTCCACAACTTTGTGGAATTTACCTGTGGCGCTGATGTTTAGGCCGAGGTATGTATAGTTTTTTGTGTGCTCTAGGGCAGCGGTGTCTAGATGGAATTTGTATTTGTGGTCCTGGCGACTGGATCTTTTCTGGAACACCATTATTTTGGTCTTACTGAGATTTACTGTCAGGGCCCAGGTCTGGCAGAATCTGTGCAGAAGATCTAGGTGCTGCTGCAGGCCCTCCTTGGTTGGTGACAGAAGCACCTGATCATCAGCAAACAGTAGACATTTGACTTCAGATTCTAGTGGGTGAGGCCGGGTGCTGCAGACTTTTCTAGTGCCCTCGCCAATTCGTTGATATATATGTTGAAGGGGGTGGGGCTTAAGCTGCATCCCTGTCTCACCACACGGCCCTGTGGGAAGAAATGTGTGTGTTTTTTGCCTATTTTAACTGCGCACTTGTTGTTTGTGTACATGGATTTTATAATGACGTATATTATTCCCCCAACTACTTTCCATCAATTTGTATAGCAGACCCTCATTCCAAATTGAGTCTAAGGCTTTTTTGAAATCAACAATCATGAGAAGACTTTGCCTTTGTTTTGGTTTGTTTGTTTGTCAATTAGGGTGTGCAGGGTGAATACGTGGTTTGTCGTATGATAGTTTGGTAAAAAGCCAATTTGACATTTGCTCAGTACATTGTTTTCACTGAGGAAATGTACAAGTCTGCTGTTAATGATAATGCAGAGGATTTTCCCAAGGTTGCTGTTGACGCATATCCCACGGTAGTTATTGGGGTCATTGGGTGATTAGTCCTTGGTTCCAAATATTGGGGAAGATGCCAGAGCTAAGGATGATGTTAAAGAATTTTAGTATAGCCAATTGGAATTTGTTGTCTGTATTTTTGATCATTTCATCTCTCTCTCTCTTTCTCTCGCCGTCTCCATCTCTGACTCAATCTATTTTTCAGTCACTCATGCTCTCTCTTTATTTCTCACTTATATTTTTTCTCTCCCTCCCTCTCTTCAGAGAGTCATGTAGCGGATGCTAGTAATGTTATCACCCTCAACAGTCGGGGCTGCACTGCTCAGAGCTCATACGTACATGTGGAGAGGGGTTTCAAAACAGAGGAAGTGTTTCAATACAGTGTACGCACCAACACATCTACCAATAGTAAAGAACAACTCCCTGCCTCTTTGGCCAGCACCCACTCTCAGCCTTGAGAAACCCCCCTCTCCAATATCGTTACATGTTTAGACTAAAGTAGGCCTGTACCCCTTTCCAATATCATTACATCTGTTTGGACTAAAGTAGGCCTGTACCCCTCTCCAATATCATTACATCTGTTTGGACTAAAGTAGGCCTGTACCCCTTTCCAATATCATTACATCTGTTTGGACTAAAGTAGGCCTGTACCCCTTTCCAATATCAGTACATCTGTTTGGACTAAAGTAGTCCTGTACCCCTTTCCAATATCAGTACATCTGTTTGGACTAAAGTAGGCCTGTACCCCTTTCCAATATCATTACATCTGTTTGGACTAAAGTAGGCCTGTACCCCTTTCCAATATCAGTACATATGTTTGGACTAAAGTAGGCCTGTACCCCTTTCCAATATCATTACATCTGTTTGGACTAAAGTAGGCCCCTTTCCAATATCATTACATCTGTTTGGACTAAAGTAGGCCTGTACCCCTTTCCAATATCATTACATCTGTTTGGACTAAAGTAGGCCTGTACCCCTCTCCAATATCAGTACATCTGTTTGGACTAAAGTAGGCCTGTACCCCTTTCCAATATCATTACATCTGTTTGGACTAAAGTAGGCCTGTACCCCTTTCCAATATCAGTACATCTGTTTGGACTAAAGTAGGCCTGTACCCCTTTCCAATATCAGTACATCTGTTTGGACTAAAGTAGTCCTGTACCACTTTCCAATATCAGTACATCTGTTTGGACTAAAGTAGGCCTGTACCCCTTTCCAATATCATTACATCTGTTTGGACTAAAGTAGGCCTGTACCCCTTTCCAATATCATTACATCTGTTTGGACTAAAGTAGGCCTGTACCCCTTTCCAATATCAGTACATCTGTTTGGACTAAAGTAGGCCTGTACCCCTCTCCAATATCAGTACATCTGTTTGGACTAAAGTAGGCCTGTACCCCTCTCCTAATATCAGTACATCTGTTTGGACTAAAGTAGGCCTGTACCCCTCTCCAATATCAGTACATCTGTTTGGACTAAAGTAGGCCTGTACCCCTTTCCAATATCAGTACATCTGTTTGGACTAAAGTAGGCCTGTACCCCTTTCCAATATCAGTACATATGTTTGGACTAAAGTAGGCCTGTACCCCTTTCCAATATCATTACATCTGTTTGGACTAAAGTAGGCCTGTACCCCTTTCCAATATCAGTACATCTGTTTGGACTAAAGTAGGCCTGTACCCCTTTCCAATATCATTACATCTGTTTGGACTAAAGTAGGCCTGTACCCCTTTCCAATATCAGTACATCTGTTTGGACTAAAGTAGGCCTGTACCCCTCTCCAATATCAGTACATCTGTTTGGACTAAAGTAGGCCTGTACCCCTTTCCAATATCAGTACATCTGTTTGGACTAAAGTAGGCCTGTACCCCTCTCCTAATATCATTACATCTGTTTGGACTAAAGTAGGCCTGTACCCCTCTCCTAATATCATTACATCTGTTTGGACTAAAGTAGGCCTGTACCCCTCTCCTAATATCATTACATCTGTTTGGACTAAAGTAGGCCTGTACCCCTTTCCAATATCAGTACATCTGTTTGGACTAAAGTAGGCCTGTACCCCTCTCCAATATCAGTACATCTGTTTGGACTAAAGTAGGCCTGTACCCCTCTCCAATATCAGTACATCTGTTTGGACTAAAGTAGGCCTGTACCCCTTTCCAATATCATTACATCTGTTTGGACTAAAGTAGGCCTGTACCCCTTTCCAATATCATTACATCTGTTTGGACTAAAGTAGGCCTGTACCCCTCTCCTAATATCATTACATCTGTTTGGACTAAAGTAGGCCTGTACCCCTTTCCAATATCAGTACATCTGTTTGGACTAAAGTAGGCCTGTACCCCTTTCCAATATCATTACATCTGTTTGGACTAAAGTAGGCCTGTACCCCTTTCCAATATCAGTACATCTGTTTGGACTAAAGTAGTCCTGTACCCCTCTCCAATATCAGTACATATGTTTGGACTAAAGTAGGCCTGTACCCCTTTCCAATATCAGTACATATGTTTGGACTAAAGTAGGCCTGTACCCCTTTCCAATATCATTACATCTGTTTGGACTAAAGTAGGCCTGTACCCCTCTCCAATATCATTACATCTGTTTGGACTAAAGTAGGCCTGTACCCCTTTCCAATATCAGTACATCTGTTTGGACTAAAGTAGGCCTGTACCCCTCTCCTAATATCATTACATCTGTTTGGACTAAAGTAGGCCTGTACCCCTTTCCAATATCAGTACATCTGTTTGGACTAAAGTAGGCCTGTACCCCTTTCCAATATCATTACATCTGTTTGGACTAAAGTAGGCCTGTACCCCTCTCCAATATCATTACATCTGTTTGGACTAAAGTAGGCCTGTACCCCTTTCCAATATCAGTACATCTGTTTGGACTAAAGTAGGCCTGTACCCCTTTCCAATATCAGTACATCTGTTTGGACTAAAGTAGGCCTGTACCCCTTTCCAATATCATTACATCTGTTTGGACTAAAGTAGGCCTGTACCCCTTTCCAATATCATTACATCTGTTTGGACTAAAGTAGGCCTGTACCCCTCTCCAATATCAGTACATCTGTTTGGACTAAAGTAGGCCTGTACCCCTTTCCAATATCAGTACATCTGTTTGGACTAAAGTAGTCCTGTACCCCTTTCCAATATCATTACATCTGTTTGGACTAAAGTAGGCCTGTACCCCTTTCCAATATCAGTACATCTGTTTGGACTAAAGTAGGCCTGTACCCCTCTCCAATATCAGTACATCTGTTTGGACTAAAGTAGGCCTGTACCCCTTTCCAATATCAGTACATCTGTTTGGACTAAAGTAGGCCTGTACCCCTCTCCAATATCATTACATCTGTTTGGACTAAAGTAGGCCTGTACCCCTTTCCAATATCAGTACATCTGTTTGGACTAAAGTAGGCCTGTACCCCTCTCCAATATCAGTACATCTGTTTGGACTAAAGTAGGCCTGTACCCCTCTCCAATATCAGTACATCTGTTTGGACTAAAGTAGGCCTGTACCCCTCTCCAATATCAGTACATCTGTTTGGACTAAAGTAGGCCTGTACCCCTTTCCAATATCAGTACATCTGTTTGGACTAAAGTAGGCCTGTACCCCTCTCCAATATCATTACATCTGTTTAGACTAAAGTAGTCCTGTACCCCTTTCCAATATCATTACATCTGTTTGGACTAAAGTAGGCCTGTACCCCTCTCCTAATATCATTACATCTGTTTGGACTAAAGTAGGCCTGTACCCCTTTCCAATATCAGTACATCTGTTTGGACTAAAGTAGGCCTGTACCCCTTTCCAATATCAGTACATCTGTTTGGACTAAAGTAGGCCTGTACCCCTCTCCAATATCAGTACATCTGTTTGGACTAAAGTAGGCCTGTACCCCTCTCCAATATCATTACATCTGTTTGGACTAAAGTAGGCCTGTACCCCTTTCCAATATCATTACATCTGTTTGGACTAAAGTAGGCCTGTACCCCTTTCCAATATCATTACATATGTTTGGACTAAAGTAGGCCTGTACCCCTTTCCAATATCAGTACATCTGTTTGGACTAAAGTAGTCCTGTACCCCTTTCCAATATCATTACATCTGTTTGGACTAAAGTAGGCCTGTACCCCTCTCCTAATATCATTACATCTGTTTGGACTAAAGTAGGCCTGTACCCCTTTCCAATATCAGTACATCTGTTTGGACTAAAGTAGGCCTGTACCCCTTTCCAATATCAGTACATCTGTTTGGACTAAAGTAGTCCTGTACCCCTTTCCAATATCAGTACATCTGTTTGGACTAAAGTAGGCCTGTACCCCTCTCCTAATATCATTACATCTGTTTGGACTAAAGTAGGCCTGTACCCCTTTCCAATATCATTACATCTGTTTGGACTAAAGTAGGCCTGTACCCCTTTCCAATATCATTACATCTGTTTGGACTAAAGTAGGCCTGTACCCCTTTCCAATATCATTACATCTGTTTGGACTAAAGTAGACCTGTACCCCTCTCCAAACCTTCTGGTACCTTATCTATCACCCCTGCCTTTCAACCCTGTTTCTGATCACTCTTCACACATAATAGAAATGCAGCTAACACACACACGCGCACACAAACACACACATGCAAACACACACATGCACACACGCAAACACACGCACACACACACACAGGGAGTTTCTGTGTCTGCTCTCACTGCGTCTCTATTAGTCTCTAGGGGCCCACCCACTGGGCAGCCAGGCCCACCCAATCAGATTGTGTGTCTTTTTACCTAAACATGCAAAAACCATCAGATAGAATTCATAGCAGATTAAGTGGAAAGACATTCACTCGCATGGGTGGCCAAAATGGAATACCTGAAAGCCAATAAGCCACGAATATGACTGCATTGAGATATATGTCACTGTGCTTCTTTGGCTATATGGACCATGCCACTGCCTATTTCATTTGTTCATTTAGCAAACAAGACAGCTCATAATCCAGTGCCTTTATAACAGTCAACACACCTATATTTTAGCTTTAATTAGCTTTAAAAATGCAAAATGGTATTTTAGCCTCATGGCAAAATGTTTAGAATAGCCTGAGATTAAAAGTTCAAATGATTCCACCCACCAACTAATTTCTGGCTACACTACTGGACTAGCCATGGTAAGAATTGTTAGTCTTTCTTTCATGTCATTGATGTAGCAGGTTTTTCTGCAGTTTTATTCATACAAATCATCAGAAAGCTGCACGTAGGCATATTTAGGGCTACTATCATGGAATATACTGTATGTGTTTAATGGTTATACCGTTTTATACAGCACAAAACACTAGTTAAATAACATAGTAGATGAGGTACATCAAGTCCTGTCCATTGCTGAAATGATTTTTTTTTTTTTATTGGATTAATATTTTTCCGTTATTATTGTACTCTAGTCTGAGGTGAAATATAGTCCCTGCCCTTCTCCTCTTGGGATAGCAGTTGTTTCCTCCCAGAATCTACCTCCAGCCTGCTCAAAAGGCAGGTATAGTGTTTCTTCCTGGGAGTTGCGCTGGGCCTGACCCCAGCACATATAAAACATGTTAGCTAATGGGGCGGGAAGAATCAGGAAATCCTGCATGCGCCTTACTGGATGGAAATGTGATTAGTAGCCTTGGTGACGAAGAGATGAGATCCACACGGCTTTCTCTCAAGCGGATGTGACAGGGAGTGTTTTTCCTCATCTTCCCAGCGCAGCGGGATCACAAGGGCTCGGACATAGGGCATTAGATAATGCGCGCGTAATTGAATGCATCGGCAAAAGCTGGGGAAAGCGGAGACGCTTCTGATCACGACCTATGATAAGATAACCGCACCATTTACTTGATTTGATTATTCCTATTGCCCCGTGCGCCACCTGTAATGTAATGCCTTTCATTTACAGAAGTGGAAAACTGAAATGCAGGGAACATGTGGTGTGTAAAATAATAAATCACATAGGCCTAATAATAAGTAGGCCTAGTTTTTAGGCTTATAGGCTACTGTCTTGATGCGTTTTTGCGAAATTCTGGAGTGGGGAACGAGGTGAAGTCAAGGTGACGCGTCGTGCTGGGACAAATCAACGACCTGAAGGGTGAAAGTAGATTCCAGTAGTCCGGAATCTAGAAGCAAAACAAACATGTCAAACCTATTTAGTTGGCAATGGCAGGACACTCTCTGGAATACCGAGGTGTATATTGTTTCTGATTATGTTTTTATATCCACGTGTCTCAGTCCCAATCTTAAACAATCTTCCCAATCGAAAACATTTGGCTTGGCCAAGTACATCGAAAATAAATCACTAATTTAGAAAGAATTACATATTTAAACACTATCAAACATGCATAAGCAGGCCTTTCAATGTAAAATAGGAATTCGAATTTGAATTAGTTCTAATTAATTTCCCTATGAGACCAAAGGACAGCAATTTTTTAACATATATCTGTAGTTCCCTCCACTAACAAACTATGAAATATTTTTCTCAACACTTTTCATCAATGTTGCCCTGTGAAGAGAAATCCTCACATAGAATGCCTCAGCCATTCTTCTGAGAACATGAGAACGATTAAATAGTGACCATAAAAAGAGAGAGCCGATCATTTCCCAGACATCTGTGAAAAATGTAACCTTTCCGTCGCTCTCATGATGTCAGTGCGCCGCTGTTTTCTGCGGGGATTGCGCTAAAACGCTTGTGACAGAGCCAAACTAAACAATTCCAAATGGAGCCCAGCGCGGGAAAAGGGACACTAGCAACAAAAGGAGTTAGATATGGATCATTGGGTCTGCGCGCGGGCCGCAGCTTGAACCAATTATTGGTGTCATCTTGATCCAATTTAATCAATCCGAGGGGGGCGGGTGCAAACGTTGGTCAAATACACCCCCCCTCCCCCCTTCTGCTGTGACCACTGGTGACTGGTAAGAGAATGGTTTGATTTGCGCAATTCCACACATAACATAACATTTCCACACTCTTAACAATTTTTACAATAGGTAAAATAGGAAAGGCCACATTCTCTATACTGAAAGAGATCAAGTGATACAGAGGATTTTAATTTGAGTATGTCCACTTGAGAAAACAATGCTTTAATTTTAGAGATCTAGAGAACTGTCTTTATCTCCCTGAAAAATGTTTTTATATCCGTGCCAAAAAGCAGCCACCCGCCCCTCTTCCTATCCGTTTTCTGTCGCTATGGATGAGCTGTAATGGGAGATGAGGCTGAGCCTGTGGCCTTGTGGCGCACGAGCCCTCCTTAGCACACAACTCTGGATTTAGGACCTTACATTGTTTTTTATCCAACAAGATGGTCGATCCATTGCATGATAGCCTTTTAGTTATATTTGTTTCGTATTTACAAGTATGCAAAATCGGTTGTCTTAATACGTCGCCCTCTCTAACTCACTCACTCACCATGGCTCGGGGTCTTAATACGTCGCCCTCTCTAACTCACTCACTCACCATGGCTCGGGGTCTTTATATGTCGCCCTCTCTAACTCACTCACTCACCATGGCTCGGGGTCTTAATACGTCGCCCTCTCTAACTCACTCACTCACCATGGCTCGGGGTCTTAATACGTCGCCCTCTCTAACTCACTCACTCACCATGGCTCGGGGTCTTTATATGTCGCCCTCTCTAACTCACTCACTCACCATGGCTCGGGGTCTTAATACGTCGCCCTCTCTAACTCACTCACTCACCATGGCTCGGGGTCTTAATACGTCGCCCTCTCTAACTCACTCACTCACCATGGCTCGGGGTCTTAATACGTCGCCCTCTCTAACTCACTCACTCACCATGGCTCGGGGTCTTAATATGTCGCCCTCTCTAACTCACTCACTCACCATGGCTCGGGGTCTTAATACGTCGCCCTCTCTAACTCACTCACTCACCATGGCTCGGGGTCTTAATACGTCGCCCTCTCTAACTCACTCACTCACCATGGCTCGGGGTCTTAATACGTCGCCCTCTCTAACTCACTCACTCACCATGGCTCGGGGTCTTAATACGTCGCCCTCTCTAACTCACTCACTCACCATGGCTCGGGGTCTTTATACGTCGCCCTCTCTAACTCACTCACTCACCATGGCTCGGGGTCTTAATACGTCGCCCTCTCTAACTCACTCACTCACCATGGCTCGGGGTCTTAATACGTCGCCCTCTCTAACTCACTCACTCACCATGGCTCGGGGTCTTAATACGTCGCCCTCTCTAACTCACTCACTCACCATGGCTCGGGGTCTTAATACGTCGCCCTCTCTAACTCACTCACTCACCATGGCTCGGGGTCTTTATATGTCGCCCTCTCTAACTCACTCACTCACCATGGCTCGGGGTCTTAATACGTCGCCCTCTCTAACTCACTCACTCACCATGGCTCGGGGTCTTAATACGTCGCCCTCTCTAACTCACTCACTCACCATGGCTCGGGGTCTTAATACGTCGCCCTCTCTAACTCACTCACTCACCATGGCTCGGGGTCTTAATACGTCGCCCTCTCTAACTCACTCACTCACCATGGCTCGGGGTCTTAATACCTCGCCCTCTCTAACTCACTCACTCACCATGGCTCAGGGTCTTTATATGACGCCAGAGAAACCCTTCACCCTTCCTAAAACAATCAGTATTTGAATCAAGAAACCCGTAGAATTACTTAGTGTTTAAGAAAAACAATACACAGTAGTACTTATTATTATTATTATATCTTAAACCGGGTCGCGTTCCCAATTACCCTAAATCGTTGTGTTGACATGGTCAGTGTTTTCACTGATAATATTGATATTATTTCAGGTAATGCGTCTTGGCACGGTGGGTAAATGTAGTGGTCACTGCGATTCCATTACTTGTCAATAGCAGAGTGGAATAGGTTTTGAAAAACGAAAAAACATATTTCCAACATCAAGGACTAGATGTAGGAGTAGGCTACGGGCTACGAGCTCCGGGGCCTGCTGGTTTTCTGTTCTACCTGATAATGAATTGCACCCACCTGGTGTCCCATGTCTAAATCAGTCCCTGATTAGAGGGGAACAAGGAAAAGATGCAGTGGAACTGGCTTCGAGGTCCAGAGTTGAGGGGCGCCGTTGCAACCTTAGGTAACGCTGCGGGTAAAAAGTTCACCCAGGCCTTTGATACATGCTTAAACTCAGATTTTAAAGTTATTAACTAAGGGTAACACATATTTTAAATGTTTGTTTGTTTGTTTGTTTGTTTGTTTTCAAACAAACACTTAGGCTATGCCTCAAAAATAAGCATTCCACTTTGCGCACGAGGTTACAAGTTTACGCACAAGCAACATGTGCTTACAGCAAGTGTAACCTAATATTACAGCATATTCAGCTAATTAAGTCTCTCATTCGATGCTTCTATGCTCATCCTTTACATAGGGTAGTCTATATAAAAGGGTGATTCGTTTATTTGCATTAAGACATTTAGCCTTCCTCGGGTCCCCTTAATAACAGTTGTTGCAGTAATTACGTCGACATAATACCCCTCTGATGTTCTACCACCGCTGGAAGCCACCGTGTCCATCTGCAGGATTGTAGGCCTATTACACAAAGCCGGCTCTAGTTCTCCAAATTAAAAATGGCCTCCATTGACTGTTGACCTTGGCTCGACTTTCTCGCTTTCTATTTTTATTAGGTTATTAACACAAACCCCAGAAAGTATCTTTTTAAAGTCTAAAGCAAATTCGATTAAGCCTCTTTACTCGCGCCGGTGCAGACATAGACTACATATCGCTGTCTAAACTCCTGTCTGCTCCTTGTTACCTATAGCGGCGCTGAGACACTGAACTGACTGAAACCGTTTCGGCCAGAAAGCCTATATCCCTCGGTCCACATCTGATGGAGGGGGCCGAGGTTTGCAGCACATTACCACTTTATTGAATTAATTACGATAAGGATCATAGCTTTAAAGCGGGGTGAGGCGAGGGGCGTTTTTCGGCGCAGATAGCTCCGAGCAATTTCTCCCCTGAACGATCGCGCAGGGTTATTGGATCTGTCAGGCCTGAACTCGGTGGCACAGTAACGAACTCCATAAGGTAAAGAGGTTGGGCACAGTTCGCGGCGGTGATCCCTATACCTCTGCTACACAGGGAAATTTGTACAACATACTGACCAAATAACGAGAGAGGCAGGCAAGGCCGTCGTTTCCATGGTGCTGCATACAACTCCCAAGGCTTGGAGGAGAGAGTGGGGTTTCCCGGGGTCTCGCGCCATATACAGTTTCACCCTATGAAATAAACTGTGTCATCCTATTATGATGCCGGTTGGATTTGTAACGACCTTACCCGGTTTGACTTGTTTGTCTGTATAATAAGTCGACGTGACGTGCACGAGTCTACAGAATTAACGCATATAGGTCTAGTAAAAACGTTACAAATAGTCATTTCTTTGTGTTGGGTGCGCAGTTGGAAAAACCAAGAAGACCTCCCATCCACTTCACATCAAAGAATTCCTCTTCCATTGAGTGAGTCCATTCTCATTTTCTCAATTTCACCCATCACAATGTTGAAAGTATTAGAAGATATTAGTAGAGAATACCTGTCATTTGTTTTTGAATAACAAACGCACGGAAACGCGCGGGTATCTGAATATGGGGGGCCGTGGAAGGAGTGTCTTTTCAAGTAAAGAGCCGTGGGGTGAGTTGTCTGTCCTGTTCCAATTAGCGGCTTTGTTGATCAATAGCGCTGCTGAGGGCGTTATGGCTGCTTATGACGTTTAGATAATGTTTTTATTCCTTTGTGAGCCAACCAACATTTCAACACATTTGACAGCCCTCCCAGGCTCCCTTCTTTACTTTTTACATACTCCACACGAGGTGTGTGGACAAGAGCTAAGTGTGTGCAGATGTACCACAATATTTTCACTGTAAGAGAGAATCTTTCAGCGACAATAACCTGCAGCTGAAATAGCGCGCTGTCCCGCCACGCGAGAGCCTTTCATATGAACGCAAAATATCTCGAGAATGTGCGCGCGGTCTTTTCATTTTCTTATATCTGACCACTCTCTCACAGACGCTCTTTCTCCCTCCCTACTGTTCAGACACACAATTGTAGCCTTTGCCAACACACACATTAATCCCCTAGTTGTTGATTGAGAGAAGACAGTTATTGGGTATTGGGAAAAGCAGGGAGGAGATTAGATGCACTCGCAGCCTTGTACAGTTGGCGCTTAGTTCTGCATCTCTGTGCAAGAGGCGTCACTACAATCCCTGATTCGAATCCAGGCTGTGTCACATCCGGCCGTGATAGACCCATAAGGCAGCGTCGTCCGGGTTTGGCCGCGGTAGGCCGTCATTGAAAATAAGAATTTGTTCTTAACTGACTTGCCTAGTTAAATAAAGGTTAAAAAAAAAGTAAAAAATATCCAGGGGGAGGAAAACAAATTCCCATTTAAAACACATCAGGGTCAAATGTGCCCATAAGGCCAGAAGAGAGCATTACTGCCATGGCTGGGGCTGATTCCAGATCAGTGTATAACACAGGAGGTTGGTGGCACCTTAATTGAGGAGAATGGTATCGCTGGAGCGGAATCAATGGAATGGTACCAAACACATGGTTTCCATGTTATGAGCCACCCTCCCCTCAGCAACCTCCACTTGTGTATAGGGTCTGTCTGGTGTGTGTGTTCATTCACTGATGTCCACAATTAGACTGGTCTGAGAACAGCAACTAGAGACTCATTATTTTCCAATTAAATTCAAATATTCCTTATTGCCATGGCTGTAAAGATATTATTGCCAAAGCTGTTTATAATGGCCTAATAACATGATGTTATTGATTTAGAATGTAGGTTGATCTGGGTTAGATAATGTAGCCAAGTTGTCCACTGTTAGGTTTCATTCCCAGCTGTACTATAATCTAAGGTATGATTTAGAAATGTGAAGTTCTACCCCTGTTGGTAGTATACAGGGGCAGGATCTTAATTTGATCACTCTTTTTTTGCTGAGAATTTTCCTGCACTTCAGGAAATGCAAATTTGTTCTGTATTCAAGGTTTAAAAAGGCTTCTAAAAATTTACATTTTCATAATTTGCCCTAACCAACCCCTAGAAAACATTTCCTTTAATTATAATCCACATAATAATTCACCTTTCCCGTTGCTGCATGATTATTTTCCTGCTGTAGCAAACTGGCTCAAATGAAGATTCTTCATCTGTAATCCGTATTGACCCTCTCCATATCATCATAATCAGAGTCAGACTAAATCAAGAGGGCTGGGCAGTCCAGGAATGGGAGGCACAAGAGGGGAGAGGTGGGCTGGAGGTTATGGAGGGGTGGGAGGAGAGGGGTGAGAGGCTATAGGGGGACAAGAAAGGATTGCAGACTTTTGGGGGGTTGTAGAGAAGGGGAGAGGGGTTAGAGGAAGCAGGGGGTCCAGAGTTTTAGAGTGGGGTGTATTCGGAGCTTGCCAGAGCCTCGTAGGGGTGTGTTGTTTTAGGGGTCCCGGGGGAGGCAGTCTAAGGGGTCAGGGGTGGTTGAGATTGGGGAGGTTGGAGAGCAGAGGAGGAGGGGGGATAAGGGGGATAATCATGTTACTGTAATGCTGTTAGCCCAGAATCAGTGCACGGCGTGGAAAGCAATTTCTGGGCACTCGAGTTGTCTGGCCAAGGTATGTCATTTAAAGTGACTGAATGTGCACCACGCTAACTCCATTCCTTCATTCCTCCCGCCACCCCCTTATTGTCTATTCTATTTCTTGAGTAAACACTTGATTGGAATGAGAAGTAGTCGACTTTGGACCACCAGCCAGAGAGCACAGAACTGGACCTGGATCTTAAGAACACTACGCACAAAAATACTATTTCACATTCAAACACAGAACCTTCTTCCCAATCTCTCCATCTCTACCTGCTCTCTATCTCTCCATCTCTACCTGCTCTCTATCGCTCCATCTCTACCTGCTCTCTATCGCTCCATCTCTTTCTCCTCATGTCTCGTGTCCTGTCCTCATTTCTCCTCACAACTTTTATTTTTCACCCTTGTCCCAGTTTATTCCCTCCATCCTGGGGTTCTCTCCCCTAAACTTCTCCTCTTTCACCCTGCCTAAATTTCAGATGTGTTAACTTGTGAATAGGGCCAGGAGTTTTATCTGTATGGCCAGAAGGTCTATAACCAAGGCCGGGAGTTTCTCCTGTACGGCCAGTAGCTTAATAACCAGGGCCCAGAGTTATTCCTGCTCAGGTTACGTGGTCACATCAGGAAGAGTTAAGAGAAAATGTATTAACTCTCTCCTCTCTCCAGCCCCAGTGTAAGTGCTCTATTTCTCTATTTCTGTTTTGGGGCCTAAGTATTTGTTGTGCCACGGTACAGTACATGTTTCTGATGAAGATAAGAGCGATGAGAAAAGCACTCTTTAATTTGTTTTTCTGTTTGTTTTCTTTTCCTCCCTCTCTCCTCTCTTTTAGAACGAAGAGGGTGACTCTTTATCTGGTAGCCAAGTTTACACGTCGTCTGACAGAAAGAGGCTTCAAACAAACAATCTCTGCTCTTAAAGTAAACACCAGTGATAACTGGCCTAAATATTTACCTTTTCGCTCTTTTCATCCCTCTATCCATCCTGTCTTTCACGTTGATGAGCCACACGCCTAGCACTGGCTTTGAGATGGCTATCACACACTCAGTGTATCAATCATTTGGGTAGACGGGGGTATACAACATATGGGCCCTCTAGCCCTTGGGGTGCAATGGTAGGAGGGTTATGAGGTGTGTTTGTGTGTGTATGTGTGTAAACTCTTGAGACATGTTGACAGAAGAGGTAAACTGTGGAGGTACACTCACAAGCACAGAGGGAGGAAGGAAGAGAGAGAGAGAGAGAGAGAGAGAGAGAGAGAGAGAGAGAGAGAGAGAGAGAGAGAGAGAAAGAGAGAGTGGGGATAAGTGTGTCGGATAAGTGTGTTTTCATAACAGTTTCCATAATAAAAATCAAACACACACACACACACACACACACACACACACACACACACACACACACACACACACACACACACACACACTATGACTGCACCTCCAGTAGAGCAACGCCTTAGGAAGGAAATGCTAGGGTTTAAAATGACACACAATGACAAAGACACAAACACACACAAACTCTCAGATAACGTCACTCACACAGGACAAGCTCATTCACATAAATGCACTCTACTAACCATAAGTCCCACACATATGTATGTACACACATACACTCACCCTGCATCTCTCAATCTTCCTCCACAGCCATTGTGTTTGTATGTTTGTTTAGCGGTCTACACATCGCTGCTTTTGTTTTGTCCTCTCAGTTGCCCCGACAACCACTTTTAAACACTGTTCCTGTGTGTATGGGGGGAGGGGGGTGGGTTGAAGCTGACAGTGTTATAGTTGTGCATCAGTTGACACCCCAGCAAGGCCAGAGCCGGCCTGTTAGCCAGAGACACATTCTAGTCCGTCACTGCAGACCCCTGCTGCTGTAGCCTGGCTGATAGAGACGTCATAACACAACACTAACCCCACTAGCAACCCCAGATACTACACTATACACTAACCCCACTAGCAACCCCAGACACTACACTATACACTAACCCCACTAGCAACCCCAGACACTACACTATACACTAACCCCACTAGCAACCCCAGACACTACACTATACACTAACCCCACTACCAACCCCAGACACTACACTATACACTAACCCCACTACCAACCCCAGACACTACACTATACACTAACCCCACTACCAACCCAGACACTACACTATACACTAACCCCACTACCAACCCCAGACACTACACTATACACTAACCCCACTACCAACCCCAGACACTACACTATACACTAACCCCACTACCAACCCCAGACACTACACTATACACTAACCCCACTACCAACCCCAGACACTACACTATACACTAACCCCACTACCAACCCCAGACACTACACTATACACTTACCCCACTACCAACCCCAGCCACTACACTATACACTAACCCCACTACCAACCCCAGGCACTACACTATACACTAACCCCACTACCAACCCCAGACACTACACTATACACTAACCCCACTACCAACCCCAGACACTACACTATACACTAACCCCACTACCAACCCCAGACACTACACACTACACTATACACTAACCCCACTACCAACCCCAGACACTACACACAACACTAACCCCACTACCAACCCCAGACACTACACACAACACTTACCCCACTACCAACCCCAGACACTACACTATACACTTACCCCACTACCAACCCAGACACAACACACTATACACTAACCCCACTACCAATCCCAGACACCACAGACTACACTATACACTCAGTCTGCTCCAGACAACAATTACGGCCTTTATGAAGGCTCTATGAATGCCATATGACACCCCTATGTCAGGTTTAAGAATATGTTGGCTAATAGAGTCGTCATAGCACAACACTGCCCCGCTACCCCATCCCAGAGATGGCATTATTCACCCTGCTTCAGACAAATACAGCTAGTGACTCCCTTATGAAGTCTCTTTGAATGTCAAATGATAACTCAATGATAACTAGTAACTGTAGCTCTGACTGATATCTGACCAATGACCCCACAGACTGTCTGGCTTTGGTAGAGAGGGTGCATGTCAGCTTTACCTAGGAGTATTAGCATTCTGCTAGCTCATTTGACCATAGGGGGAAATAATGTTTTGTCTACTGTGTAAATACGGTAAAGCCAGTCTGATTGAGGGATGAGTGTTTGTTGGATTCACTGCAGTAGTCAGATGTTTTGGTGTGCTGTTACAGTGGTTATTGTCAGTAGCTGGCAGACAGTCTTTGGGCCCACGCCCTTACCCCCCTTCCCCCGCCCCCTCCACCTTCCACCCCGCCCTGGTATGTGGGAACCTCTCACGAATACCAGCATGCACGACGGTGTCCTGCCACTGAACTACGTCACCCCTCCCTCCCTCCCCACACACACACACTCACACCCCCACCGCCCTTATCGCCAGCATCGCATCACAGAGAAGCGTGCTTCCTGCTCTACACACACACACACACACACACACACACACACACACACACACACACACACACACACACACACACTTTCAAACACACATGTGCAGTTGAAGCTAGACACACACATGTTCTTTGGTATGTATGTGCTGGTGTGTGTTCTGTCTGAGATTTGGGGAGATGACTATCTAAACCCTACAGGACGACTGTGAAGACAGATAACAGATGGGAAGATAGAGAGAGAGGGAGGGAGGGAGGAAGAGATGAGTAATGACTCAACATAGACATGCCTAGCTGTTTTATCTACTGCTTCCCAATTTACCTGCGTATCTCTGTCTGTCTCCTGGTACATACACACACACACACACACACCCGCACACACACACACGAACACACGGTCGAACCAATACGTTCATTCTCATAGTGTCTTCGGAAAGTATTGAGACCCCTTGACTTTTTCCACATGTTGTTATGTTACAGCTTTATTCTTAAATGGATAACTTTTTTTTAAGTCGAAAACAGGGGTTTAGAAATTTTTGAAAATGTATTAAAAATAAAAAAACAGAAATACTTTATTTCAGACTCTTTGCTATGAGACTCAAAATTGAGCTCAGGTGCATCCTGTTTCCACTGATCATCCTTGACATGTTTCTACAACTTGATTGGAGTCCACCTGTGGTAAATTGTATTGATTGGACATGACTTGGGCAGGCACACAACTGTCTATATAAGGTCCCACAGTTGACAGTGCATGTCAGAGCAAAAACCAAGCCATGAGGTCGAAGGAATTGTCCGTAGAGCTCCGAGACAGGATTGTGTAGAGGCACAGATCTGGGGAAGGGTACCAGAACATTTCTGCAACATTGAAGCTTCCCAAGAACACAGTAGCCTCTATCATTCTCAAATGGAAGAAGTTTGGAACCACCAAGACTCTTCTTAGAGCTGGCCGCCCTGGCCAAACTGAGCAATCTGGGTAGAAGGGTCTTGGTCAGGGAGTTGACCAAGAACCCAATAGTCACTCTGACGGAGCTCCAGAGTTCCTCTGCACTAGAGTTCCTCTCAGGACCTCAGACTGAGGTGAAGGTTCACCTTCCAACAGGACAACAACCCTAAGCACACAGCCAAGACAACGCAGGAGTGGCTTTGGGACAAGTCTCAATGTCCTTGAGTGGCCCAGCCAGAGCCTGGACTTGAACCCGAGCAAACATCTCTGGAGAGACCTGAAAGAAGCTGTACATCGACGATCCCCATCCAACCTGACAGCTTGAGAGGATCTGCAGAGAAGAATAAGAGAAACTCCCCAAATACAGGTGTACCAAGCTTGTAGCGTTATACCCAAGAAGACTCGAGGCTGTAATCGCTGCCAAAGGTGCTACATCAAAGTACTGAGTAAAGGGTCGCAATACTTATGTAAATGTGATATTTCAGTTTTTATTTTTAATAAATTAGCAAACATTTCTGAACCTGTTTTTGCTTTGTCGTTATGGGGTATTGTGTGTAGATTGATGAGAAGAAAAAAAACAATTTAAGCAATTTTAGAGCAAGGCTGTAACCTAACAAAATGTGAAAAAAGTCAAGGGGTCTGAACTTTTCGAAGGCCCTGTAGTTGCAAACAAACAAAGAACAGACAGTGTTACTCACATGTACAAATTCAAATTTATAGACAAATTCAATTGAATGAGCTTCATTGGCATAAGTCAAACTCTCTGAGACATATCTTGCACAATCTCAGTCATAGTCTCACTGAGATGCACAAACACGCGCACACACACACACACAATTAGTAGCCCGACTGGAGGCTGTGTGTCCTGGTAATAAGTGCTTGTTGATGTTTTCCAAAGTAATAGAAAGAATAAACAAAGCGTAACCTTTTAATTGAGTGATGACATGACGATGATGGAGAGATAGCTAACAGCTCCTTGTGGAGCAGACAAGGAGTGTGTTGATGCTCCCTCCATCCCTCCGTCCGCCTGGCCTAATCCTCTCTCTCTCTCTCTCTCTCTATTTGCTTCTTCTATAGACTCTCTGTCTGTCTACATCTCTGTTTTAGAGTCCTACTTTATCATTGTCTTTTCTTTCTTTCTCTCTCTTTCTTTCTCTGTGTTTTTCTATCTTTCCAGCTCCATCTGCCTCTCCCTCTTCCTCCTCCCATCCCTTTGTCTGTTTTGAGAAGTCAGAGCCCTGCCAACTCCACCTCCTATCCTTTCTCTCGCTCATTCTCTCGCTCATTCTCTCGCTCATTCTCTCGCTCATTCTCTCGCTCATTCTCTCGCTCATTCTCTCGCTCATTCACTCGCTCATTCTCTCGCTCATTCTCTCGCTCATTCTCTCGCTCATTCTCTCGCTCATTCTCTCGCTCATTCTCTCGCTCATTCTCTCGCTCTAACTCTCTTGTTCTTTTTGTCTTTATTTATCTTTCACTCTCTAAACAATATATAATTCTGCTCTCTATCTCTCTCATGCTGTAGAATGATATTTTTTCACACAATTCAATTAAATGCATTGGGAAGCAACCAACTGCAGGTGTTTGAACAGCAAAAAAAGAAAACGGGCCTTTTTCAGGACCCTGTCTTTCAAATGTAATTCTTAAAAATCCAAGTAACCACTGATCTTCATTGTAAAGGGTTTAAACACTGTTTCCCATGCTTGTTCAATGAACCATAAACAATTAATGAACATGCACCTGTGGAACGTTCGTTAAGACACTAACAGCTTACAGACGGTAGACAATTAAGGTCGCAGTTCTGAAAACCTAGGACACTAAAGAGGCCTTTCTACTGACTCTGAAAAACACCATAAGAAAGATGCCCAGGGTCCCTGCTCATCTGCGTGAATGTGCCTTAAGCATGCTGTAAGGAGGCATGAGAACTGCAGATGTGGCCAGGGCAATAAATTGCAATGTCCGTACTGTGAGACGCCTAAGACAGAGCTACAGGGAGACAGGACGGACAGCTGATTGTCCTTGCAGTGGCAGACCATGGGTAACAACATCTGCACAGGATCGGTACAGCCGAACATCACACCTGTGGGACAAGTACAGGATGGCAGCAACAACTGCCCGAGTTACACCAGGAACACACAATCCCTCCATCTGTGCTCAGACTGTCCGCAATAGGCTGAGAGAGGCTGGACTGAGGGCTTGTAGGCCTGTTGTAAGGCAGGTCCTCACCAGACATCACCGGCAACAATGTCGCCTATGGACACAAACCCACCGTCGCTGGACCAAACAGGACTGAGAAAAAGTGTTCTTCACTGACGACTCGCGGTTTTGTCTCACCAGGGGTGATGGTCGGATTCACGTTTATCATCGAAGGAATGAGCGTTACACCGAGGCCTGTACTCTGGAGCGGGATCGATTTGGAGGTGCAGGGTCCGTCATGGTCTGGGGCAGTGTGTCACAGCATCATCGGACTGAGCTTGTTGTCATTGCACGCAATCTCAACGCTGTGCGTTACAGTGAAGACATCCTCCTCCCTCATGTGGTACCCTTCATGCAGGCTCATCCTGACATGACCATCCAGCAAGACAATGCCACCAGCAATACTGCACGTTCTGTGCGTGATTTCCTGCAAGACAGGAATGTCAGTGTTCTGCCATGGCCAGCGAAGAGCCCGGATCTCAATCCCATTGAGCATGTCTGGGACCTGTTGGATTGGAGGGTGAGGGCTAGGGCAATTCCCCCCAGAAATGTCCGGGAACTTGCAGGTGACTTGGTGGAAGAGTGGGGTAACATCTCACAGCAAGAACTGGCAAATCTGGAACAGGCCATGAGGAGGAAAATAAACACTGTTGACAGTGAGAAGACGTTTCTTTTTCTTCTGAGTTTATTTTGCTATTGCATAATATTCAAAAATTATGTCCTGGACACACATTCTCAGACATACACAACAAGAGACATTTATTAGGCACACACACCAGTTTGTACCAGTTTCCGAAGAGTTGGCACAACTCACCTGCACAGAAGACCCAGCCCAGAGAAGACACAACTCACCTGGACAGAAGACCCAGCCCAGAGAAGACACAACTCACCTGGACAGAAGACCCAGCCCAGAGAAGACACAACTCACCTGGACAGAAGACCCAGCCCAGAGAAGACACAACTCACCTGGACAGAAGACCCAGCCCAGAGAAGACACAACTCACCTGGACAGAAGACCCAGCCCAGAGAAGACACAACTCACCTGGACAGAAGACCCAGCCCAGAGAAGACAACTCACCTGGACAGAAGACCCAGCCCAGAGAAGACACAACTCACCTGGACAGAAGACCCAGCCCAGAGAAGACACAACTCACCTGGACAGAAGACCCAGCCCAGGGAAGACACAACTCACCTGGACAGAAGACCCAGCCCAGAGAAGACACAACTCACCTGGACAGAAGACCCAGCCCAGAGAAGACACAACTCACATGGACAGAAGACCCAGCCCAGAGAAGACACAACTCACCTGGACAGAAGACCCAGCCCAGAGAAGACAAAACTCACCTGGACAGAAGACCCAGCCCAGAGAAGACACAACTCACCTGGACAGAAGACCCAGCCCAGAGAAGACACAACTCACCTGGACAGAAGACCCAGCCCAGAGAAGACACAACTCACCTGGACAGAAGACCCAGCCCAGAGAAGACACAACTCACCTGGACAGAAGACCCAGCCCAGAGAAGACACAACTCACCTGCAGTCCCAGAGCAGACACACCTCAGCTGCAGTCCCAGAGCAGACACAACTCACCTGCAGTCCCAGAGCAGAGACACCTCACCTGTAGTCCCAGAGCAGACACACCTCACCTGTAGTCCCAGAGCAGACACACCTCACCTGTAGTCCCAGAGAATACACACCTCATCTGCAGTCCCAGTCAGACACACCTCAGCTGCAGTCCCAGAGCAGACACACCCCAGCTGCAGTCCCAGAGCAGACACACCTCACCTGCAGTCCCAGAGCAGACACACCTCACCTGCAGTCCCAGAGCAGACACCTCACCTGTAGTCCCAGAGCAGACACACCTCACCTGTAGTCCCAGAGCAGACACACCTCACCTGTAGTCCCAGAGAATACACACCTCACCTGTAGTCCCAGAGCAGGCACACCTCACCTGCAGTCCCAGAGCAGACACACCTCACCTGCAGTCCCAGAGCAGACACACCTCACCTGCAGTCCCAGAGCAGACACACCTCACCTGCAGTCCCAGAGCAGACACACCTCACCTGTAGTCCCAGAGAATACACACCTCAGCTGCAGTCCCAGAGCAGACACACCTCAGCTGCAGTCCCAGAGCAGACACACCTCACCTGCAGTCCCAGAGCAGACACACCTCACCTGCAGTCCCAGAGCAGGCACACCTCACCTGCAGTCCCAGAGCAGACACACCTCACCTGTAGTCCCAGAGCAGACACACCTCACCTGTAGTCCCAGAGAATACTCACCTCACCTGTAGTCCCAGAGCAGGCACACCTCACCTGTAGTCCCAGAGCAGGCACACCTTACCTGCAGTCCCAGAGCAGACACACCTCACCTGTAGTCCCAGAGCAGAGACACCTCACCTGCAGTCCCAGAGAATACATACCTCACCTGCAGTCCCAGTCAGACACACCTCACCTGCAGTGCCAGAGCAGACACACCTCACCTGCAGTCCCAGAGAATACATACCTCACCTGCAGTCCCAGAGCAGACACACCTCACCTGTAGTCCCAGAGAATACATACCTCACCTGTAGTCCCAGAGAATACATACCTCACCTGCAGTCCCAGAGAATACATACCTCACCTGCAGTCCCAGAGAATACATACCTCACCTGTAGTCCCAGAGAATACATTACATACCTCACCTGCAGTCCCAGAGCAGGCACACCTCACATGTAGTCCCAGAGAATACATACCTCACCTGTAGTCCCAGAGAATACATACCTCACCTGTAGTCCCAGAGCAGGCACACCTCACCTGTAGTCCCAGAGCAGACACACCTCACCTGCAGTCCCAGAGCAGACACACCTCACCTGCAGTCCCTGAGCATACACACCTCACCTGCAGTCCCAGAGCAGGCACTTCTCACCTGTAGTCCCAGAGCAGGCACACCTCACCTGCAGTCCCAAAGCAGCAGATTCTCCAGTCCTGAAGGTCTCCCAAGGTTCCACCAGCTGCTGTCGGGGGACACCGACTTGATGCCGAAAACTCCGGAACTAAAATACCTGTGTGAACACCTGATACCAACTAGCCAGCTAGCTAGGTAGTTTGCAATGGAGCCCGCTTCACCTGGAATAGCTAACAAACATTACCAGCGCTGTAGAAGCTGTGTTTTTTACACCCTTGTCCAACTATGCTGACTTTAGCAGCGTCTTCAAGTTCGGCTCCTTTCCCTCTCTCTGGATCTTTTTTTATTTTTTTTATTATTTTATATTTTATTTAACCTTTATTTAACTAGGCAAGTCAGTTAAAAACAAATTCTTATGTACAATGACGGACTAGGAACAGTGGGTTAACTGCCTTGTTCAGGGGCAGAACGACAGCTTTTTAGCTTGTCAGCTCAGGGATTTGATCTAGCCACCTTTCGGTTAGTGGCCAAATCCTCTTACCAGTAGCAACCTGCCGCCCCAAATCTGAGAGAGAGCATATGCTATCCTGCTTCTTGTGGGCCCGTGAAAGGCTCAATGAATTGTGTGAGGGGTGGGAATGGGAAGATTTCTACATTCCTTCTCCGGCCGTTGTATTGGGCAGTCCAGTGGTGAGAAATGTCTCAGTACCTTAAACAAAAACGTTGTGCTATCCAGGAGCAGGAGTACAGGACACCAATAAGCTACTACATTTTAAATCAGCATCAGGAAATTGAGTCTATCATAGTTCATGTGGGATTCAATGGATTTATGAAGGGCAGCTCAGAACAGCTGAAGATTTTTAAAGAACTGATTGGCTCACTACTTGACACCAACAAACGCCCCATAATATCTAGCCCTCTGCACTCCCTAAATCGTGGCATTGAACGGTTCAGCAGACTTTTAGCCCTCTGTAACTGGCAACAAGACTATTGCAGCTCTGTGGGTGTAAAATGTATTTACAATTTTGATAACTTCTGGAAAAAAAAGCTTGTATAATAAGGAGTGACTTAAAGGGTGATGCTTCTGGAATTTATACACTGATTGAGTAGGTGAAGTTATGAAGATGGTACTCCTATTAGAGACGGCGAGAGAGAGGCGGTTCCTCAGTTTAAGGTTCTTTAATGTTGATCGGAGATTAACAATGTTTGCAATTCTGTGCCATGTCACTCAGTTTTGATTATCTGGAAATGTAATTAAGAAACATGAATACAATGGCATCAATACTTGTCACGTTCTGACCTGTAAAGGTGTTATTTGTTAGTGTTTAGTATGGTCAGGACGTGGCAGGGAGTATTTTGTTTATATGTTTCGGGGATTGTTAGTCTCTGTGTATAGACAAGGGGTGTCTGATTAGAGTGGTCTAGAGGTTTGGTATATGTTCTATGGTAGGGTATTTTCTATGTTTATTCTAGTCACTCTGTTTCTATGTGCAGTTTTGTTCTTGACCTTCAATTGGAAGCAGCGGCTCCTCGTTGCTTCTGATTGAAGGTCCTATAATTAGGGGTTTGTTTGTATTGTGGGTAGTTGTATTCTGTTTTGTGCTTATCACCTGACAGAACTGTTAGTGTCGTTTCCGTTAATTGTATACGTGTTTCATTTGTTTCTCCTTCTTCAATTTTAAAAAAAGAAGATGAGTATACACTTCCCTGTTGCGTCTTGGTCCTCGACACGCGTTACAATACTAAGATGTAACGTCCGTCGTTAGAGTGAGACCAAGGCGCAGCGTGGGTTCATCATATTTTAATATAAACGGTGAACCAGCAAAACAATAAACAACATGCAACACAATGAACAGTTTCGCAGGCTACAAACAGCAATGCAAAATCAACATCTCACACCAGACAGGTGGAAAAAGGGCTACCTAAGTATGGCTCCCAATCAGCGACAACGATGTACAGCTGTCCCTGATTGAGAGCCATACCAAGCCAAAACACAGAAATACAAAACATAGATAGGGAACATAATGAACATAGAAATAGAAAATATAGAACACACAAACAAACACCCCCTGCCACGCCCTGACCAAACTACTATAACAAATAACCCCTTTTACTGGTCAGGACGTGACATAAGATAAGGTACATTCATTTAGCAATAACAAAATATATAACGTTACAGCTCTCATCTGTTATATTAATCCAATGACTGAAACAAAAATACAAGTAGTTAGCAACATCAGACTAACCAGCTAACAATGACAGGCGAACATGTAGCTAACAATGTTAGATAGCTAGCATAAAAAAACGAGACACAAAGTTGTAATAATGACTAAAATATTCTTAACCTATTGACAACGTCGTTAGTAAAACAGGGGGAAAACATATACCTTACTTACAGTTTTGGTATTCACGCACAGTGATGAATAAATTGGTCAGAAAGGAAATAATGTCCAAAACTGAGATTTGAGTTCACAGCAGTACATTTACATTTACATTTTAGTCATTCAGCAGACGCTCTTATCCAGAGCGACTTACAGTAGTGAATGCATACATTTTATACATTTTTTCTCCGTACTGGTCCCCCGTGGGAATCGAACCCACAACCCTGGCGTTGCAAACACCATGCTCTACCAACTTTCTCCGTACTGGTCGGTAGAGCAAACACCATTGGTAGAGCAAACACCATGCTCTACCAACTTTCTCCGTACTGGTCCCCCGTGGGAATCGAACCCACAACCCTGGCGTTGCAAACACCATGCTCTACCAACTGGACAGGCTTTCTTACAAGGAGGATGGGATCCACCCAAATCATTTGGGTTCCTGGATCCTTTCACAACATTATAAGGCTGCGTTGAGACAATGACTTATCAATGACCCAAGCCCAGCTCATTTAATCCCTACCAATGTGTCGCTAAATTGTCTATGAAACAAAGATAAATGAAATAAAGAATGATAGTACAAAGCTTTGGAGCACCTTAAATGAAATTCTCGGAAAAAAGGCAAACACAGCTCCATCTGTAATGGCATATTTTCTCTATTCCGTCCAATAAATATGACCGCTGCCCTGGCGAGAGAGGGGCTATTTCGGACACACACTCACCGCAGGCTTTACTGCACGTCCGTAGAGATGATGGCAGTCTGGCACTTCGGATTGCAAGTTTACAAACAAAAGGATGTCACACCCTGATCTGTTTCACCTGTCCATGTGCTTGTCTCCACCCCCCCTCCAGGTGTCGCCAATTTTCCCCATTATCCCTGGGTACTTATATCTGTTCTCTGTTTGTCTGTTGCCAGTTCGTTTTGTTTCGTCAAGCCTACTATCATTTTTCCCTCTGTTCCTGTCTATTGATTCTTCCTGTTTTTCCCAGTTTTGACCTTTTCTGCCTGCCTTGACCCAAAGCCTGCCTGACGTCCTGTACCTTTGCCCCACTACTCTGAGTTATCAACACCTGCCTGCCTTGACCTGTCGTTTGCCTGCCCCTGTTGCTGTAATAAACATTGTTACTTCAACACAGTCTGCATTTGGCTCTTACCTGAAACGTGATAAAGGATGCTACTTCGTTCAAGCATATAAAACTTACGGACTTTCTGATATAAAAGATGGGAAAACGAAAATGTTCCTCATAATTCCTCTAATTCTAATACCTTATAAGTGCAATAAATGAAGGCTATTGTGTGCAGTAAATAATTCAACTAATAATGCTTTGGTTATTGTATACAAATTAACTATTTGGCTCGAACACCATCATTCATTGAATCAGATGGCTCATTCATCACAAAACCAGATGATATTGCCAACTACTTCAATGATTTTTTTTCATTGGCAAGATTAGCAAATTTAGGCATGACAGCAACAAATGCTGACACTGAAGATCCAAATATATCTTACCAAATAATGTAACGGTTGTCCAAAGGAGTAGACCAAGGTGCAGCGTGGTAAGTGTTCATCTTGATATTTATTTTTACTCAGGACGCTTAAACAAAATAATAAACAATGGTAAACGACTGTCACGTCTCGCAGGCTTACCGAGCAGTACAAAAATAAGATCCCACAACTCAAGGAGTTAAAAAGGGCTGCCTAAGTATGGTTCCCAATCAGAGACAACGATAGGCAGCTGCCTCTGATTGGAAGCCATACCTGGCCAAAACATAGAAATATAAAACATAGAATGCCCACCCCACACCCTGACCTAACAAAATAGAGAAATAAACCGTCTCTCTCAGGTCAGGGTGTGACAAATAATGAAAGACAAGCGCTGTAATTTTAAATTCTGTAAAGTTAATGTGGAAGAGGTGAAAAAATGATTGTTGTCTATCAACAATGACAATCCACCGGGTCTGACAATCTGGATGGAAAATTACTGAGGCTAATAGCAGACGATATTTTACATTTTACATTTAAGTCATTTAGCAGACGCTCTTATCCAGAGCGACTTACAAATTGCCACTCCTATTTGCCATATTTTCAATTTAAGTCTACAAGAATGTATGTGCCCTCAGGCTGGGAGGGAAACAAAAGTCATTCCGCTACCTAAGAATAGCCCCCTTTACTGGCTCAAATAGCCGACCAATCAGCCTGTTACCAACCTTTAGTAAACTTTTGGAAGAAATTATGTTTGACCAGATACAATGCTATTTTACAGTAAACAAATTGACAACAAACTTTCAACATGCTTATAGAGAAGGATATTCAACAAGCACAGCACTTACACAAATGACTAATGATTGGCTGAGAGAAATTGATGATAAAATATTGTGGGGGCTGTTTTTTTAGACTTCAGTGCGGCTTTTGACATTATCGATCATAGTCTGCGGCTGGCAAAACTTGTGTTATGGCTTTACACCCCCTGCTATATTGTGGATAAAGAGTTACCTGTCTAACATAACACAGAGGGTGTTCTTTAAAGCCTCCAACATAATCCAGGTAGAATCAGGAATTCCCCAAGGCAGCTGTCTAGGACCATTTTCAATCTTTACTAAAGGCATGCCATTGGCTTTAAGTAAAGCCAATGTGTCTGTATGCGGATGACTCAACACTATACACGTCAGCTACTACAGTGACTGAAATGACTGCAACATTGAATAACAAAGCACTGCAGTTAGATTCAGAATAGGTGGCAAGGAATAAGTTAGTCTGTAATATTTCAAAAACTAAGAGCATTGTATTTGGGACAAATAATTCACTAAAACCTAAACCTCAACTAAAACTTTTAATGAATAATGTGGACATTGAGCATGTTGAGGTGACTAAACTGCTTGGAGTAACCCTGGATTGTAAACTGTCAGTGTCATATTGATAGAACAGTAGCTAAGATGGGGAGAAGTCATTAACTTCTCTAGGGTAGGGGGCAGTATTTTGACGTCTGGATGAAATGTGTGCCCAAATTAAACTGCCTGCTACGCAGGCTCAGAAGGTGCATATTATTAGTAGATTTGGATAGAACACATTCTGAAGTTTCTAAAACTGTTTGAATGATGTCTGTGAGTATAACAGAACTCATATGGCAGGCAAAAACCTGAGAAAAATCCAACCAGGAAGTGGGAAATCTGATGATCCATGGCCCGGAGCCTTTAGGGATGATCCATGGCATGAAGCCTCCAGTGATGATCCATGGCCCGGAGCCTGTGAGGATGATCCATGGCACGAAGCCTCCAGTGATTGTCCATGGCCCGGAGCCTCCGGTGATGATCCATGGCACAAAGCCTCCAGTGATGATCCATGGCGCAGAACCAGTAATGATGATCCATGGTGCGGAGCCTGCAGCGAAGGTCCCCTGTCCGGAACCTACAGAGACGCTCCCCAGTCGGGAGCCTCCGGCGACGGTCTGCAGGCCGGAGTCTCCGGCGACGGTCTGCAGCCCGGAGTCTCCGGCGACGGTCTGCAGCCCGGAGTCTCCGGCGACGGTCTGCAGCCCGGAGTCTCCGGCGACGGTCTGCAACCCGGAGTCTTCGGCGACGGTCTGCAACCCGGAGTATTCCGCGACGGTCTGCAGCCCTGAGTCTTCAGCAGCGGCCTGCAGCCCAGAGTCTTCAGCGGCGGTCGGCAGTTCAGAGCCTCCAGCGCTGATCCACGGTCTGGTTCCTCCAGGGACACAGAAGCGGGGTGATCAGCGGGCGGTGTGGGGGCTACACCTCGAACCAGAGCCGCCGCCAATTATAGATGCCCACCCGGACCCTCCCAAATAGGTTCAGGTTTGCGGCCGGGAGTCCGCACCTTTGAGGGGGGGTACTGTCACGCTCTGACCTAGGAGAGCTGTGTTTTCTCTGTTTAGCTAGGCCAGGGTGTGATAGGTGGGTGGGCTTTCTATGTTTTGTTTTCTATGTTTTGGCTTTTCTATGTATGGTTTCCAATCAGAGGCAGATGTCTACCGTTGTCTCTGATTGGAAGCCATACTTAGGCAGCCTGTTTTTCCTTTGTTGTTTGTGGGTAGTTGCTTTCTGTCTTGTTGTAAGTACCTGACGGAACTGTCAGCTGTCATATTTGTTTTATTTGTAAAGTGTTCATTTTTGGCATTAAAATACAAGATGAACATATTCCACGCTGCACCTTGGTCTGCTCATGTTGACGCCTGTGACAGGATCACTAGTCACTTTATTAATGCCACTTTAATAATGATGTTTACATATTTTGCATTACTCATCTCATATGTATATACTGTATATTATACCATCTATTGCATCTTGCATATGCCGCTCGGTCATTGGTCATCCATATATTTATGTACATATTCTTATCCCATCCCTTTACTTAGATTTGTGTGTATTAGGTAGTTGTTGTGGAATTGTCAGATTACTTGTTAGATACTGCTGCACTGTCAGAACTAGAAGCACAAGCATTTCACTACACTCGCAGTAACATCTGCTAACCATGTGTATGTGACCAATACAATTTGATTTGATTTGATTTTGACTGTGACAGGGCCAGTGTGTGTGCTGTCTGTCTGTGTGGGAGGGAGGTCCGTGGCCCCTGGGGAACCAATAGCATGTCACTGTGTGCAGTCAGGGGCCTCTCCAGCCTATTAGAGGCCCACAGTGGAATTCTCAGTGAAACAGAGATCAACAGTGACAGAGACACTACAGCTGTGTGGATACATGCACTTAGAGTGGCTTTCTCTCTCTCTGTTGTTTCTTTCATTTTATCCTGCTGTCTTTTATTGCTCCATGCTATGGTGATCCTTTGTATTTCTTACTTTGCACTTTTATAGCAATAATGTAATTTGTCTGTATCCCTCACTAACAGCTTAGAAGTAACATATAACGAAACTGAACTGGTTTCATTTGAAGGATTGGGTGTTGCCAAGGGCGGATTGGCCAGCTGGCAATTCTGGCAAATGCCAGATGGCCTGGACCATTTTTTTAGTTGGGTGGGCTGGTCAAAATTGACATACAGAAAAATATTTTTTATTTGTAAAATTACAAATAAATAAAAAAGGTGACATGGCCAAGGGCCCAAGGGCCTGTTAATAGTTTTTTAAAATAATTTTTCGAAGAGAGAAGGGCCTCAGCTTTCTGTAGGTACATTCAATATTCAGCTCAATAGCAACTATTTTGCAACCGAGATATTTGATATGGCTTTGTCACGACTTCTGCCGAAGTCGATGCCCCTCCTTGTTCGGGCGGTGCTCGGCGGTCGACGTCACCGGTCTTCTAGCCATCATTGATCCATTTTTCATTTTCCATTGGTTTTGTCTTGTCTTCCTACACACCTGGTTCCAATCCCATTCATTACATGTTGTGTATTTAACCCTTTGTTTTCCCTCATGTTCTTGTCAGAGATTGTTTGTTGTTTTTGCACGTGTTGTCATTTTTGGTGCGCAACGGGTTTTTGTACCCATGTTACTTTTTTATTGCACTTTGGTTAAGGAGTTTGTTTTACTTTAAACTTTTCCAGTGCCACCAAGATTGTTTCTCCTGCGCCTGACTTCTCTGCCACCTACACACATGCCGTGATAGGCTTTAAAGTGCACACAGGCCATTGAGAGGGCATAGGCCTATAGGTCTAATGCAGGGGTGGGTAACTTCAGTCCTCGAGGGCCTGATTGGTGTCACACTTTTTCTCTATCCCTAGCAAACACAGTTGATTAATCAAATTGCATTCTAAACTGAAGATCATGGTTAGGTGATTATTGGAGATGATTAGTTATTGCTGTGTTAGCTGGGGCAAAACTGTGACACCAATCAGGCCCTCGAGGATTGGAGTTGCCCACCCCTGGTAATGGGTAGTAGCCTACAACTGAAAAGTCTTTTAAGGACATTACATTTACTGTTGGATGAACACATGGCTATTAGCCAAGGTTATTATATTTAGAGTTTGCGATCTAGTTAATGTGTTTTGTGTTTACACTTCCTCAGGTGCTGAACCCCAAATTAATTAGCCCATGGTATTAGGTAGCGCTATTTTGTCAGATTTTGACTGTAAATATATAGCAACTATAGTCTTGTCAAACAAACATTCATGAAAATAACTGGATTAGGTTGCACAAAATATCTTGAGTCATGCATTCTTGCTTAAAGGTGTTATATAAAAAAATGACTTATTTCTTGGATAAAAGTTGAAGTTGTATAAAAGTTAGTGGCACCAGTGACATGTTAGTCTGGAGCCCTGAGCTAGTAATTAAGACTTAGGGTAGGCATTGATTCAGGGAGAACACATGATTGCAAACTTTTTAAGAAAAAGCATAAATTCCTTGCATATTGTGCAAGGGCTTGCAAATTTCACCAATTTCCACGTAAAAAGTTGAATCATTCCAATATTATCACATAAAACTTACCCATCAACTCAGTACATAAAAAAGGCCAATCACAGCACATTTACAGCATAATATGAATCAATCAATCATTGCATATTGCGATGCAAAATGTCAGAATTGCTACAGTTACAGTAAATAAATAAAAAATATGTTTGCGCAGTGCTGTGGGCTGGTGTGGATAAAATGCCAGGGCTGAATTCTTGTCCCAGTCCGCCCCTGGTTGTTGCAGCAGTCAGATTTGCCATGGTGGTGAAGCCCTTCCCTCAGCCCTATATGTGCTGAAACTAGGCCAGGTGAGGGGTTGAAGGGTGGAGGAGAAGGTGAATGTATCACACCTTATGTTTGTCTTGGCTGGAGATGTGTAGAAAAAGAGACAGAGCGGGTCATGCCCTGGGGTGTTTGGGATGGGGGAAGGGGGAAGGGAGAGAGGTGCGGGATTCTCTTCTAGCTAAATTATTGTCGCTCCTTAAGTTGGTCTATTGAGGAGACAATGCTTTAAATCACTCAAGTGGAGATGATTGTTAAACTTCAAAAATATGAATAAAATAAATATTCCACCAACAACTTAGATGCACATCTTATTTGAGGGACACACACACCCACACACACACACACACACACAGAGAGAGAGAGACATTTGTTTTACTATCCTATGGAGACCAAACAATTGCATCCCATTCAAAATCCTATTTTCCATAACCCTTAACCTAACTCTATCCTTAACCCTAACCTCAACCCTAACCTTAACCACTAACCCTAAACCTAACCCTAACTCCTAAAGCTAACCCTTAACCCTAAACCTAATCCCTTACCTTAAAATTGCATTTTTCCATGTGGGGACCGGCTAAATGTCCCCACTTATTTACATTTTTCTGGTCCCCACAAGGATAGTAAAACCAAAATCACACAGTGAGTGTGGTGTCTGTGAGGCTTGGTGTGATTGACAGGGAGTGGTGAGGAGAGGAAGTGAGGGTTGAAAGAACACTCAGGTGGTGTTAACGGCTGATTGACAGGTTGGCTCCACCTTCGCTGACACTCAGACAGACAGAAGACAACCTTAACCTTTTAGCCTCCACAAACAAGACATAATGGGCTGGCTCCTTCACTCACACAGCTTTCTTTTTTTACTTTCGTATTCCTTTCTTCGCTTGCTCTCTCTCTTTCTCAATTCTCACCCCCTCTCACTGTATCTCTCTTCTCTCTCTCTCTCTCTCTCTCTCACTTCTCTCTCTCGCTCTCTCACTCTTCTCTCTTCTCTCTTTCACTCTCCCTTTCTCCCTATATTTCCCCCTCTCTCTTTATTTCTCTCTCTCTCCCTCCTCCTATATCTCTCTCTCCCTCCTCCTATATCTCTCTCTCTCTCTGATGACTGGTGTTGAGGTCTATCTTCCATCTGGTCTCTCTTCACTTCTCTTATTTCTCTAGAGTGTTTCTGCTGATCCCAGGGTTTCCCCGCTGCTCCCAAGGGTGTGTGTCTCTGTGTCAGTGTGTGTGTATGTACAAGTTATAGTATGCATCTGTGTATGAGAGTGCCTTGAGTCTTTGTGTGTTTGTGTCTTTGTGTGTACATGAATGTGTGTATGTGAGTGCGTTTGTAATCATGTGTGTTCATGAATGTGTGTATGTGAGTCCGTTTATAAGCCTGTGTGTGCATGCTTGTCAGTATGTGTGCTTGCTTTCGTGCATGTGTACGAGTGCATGCGAATGTGTGTGTGTGTGTGTGTCAGAGAGATAGGCCAGGTGTCTGCTCTTTGCGGGTTGTCTGTCAGTGGTGTAAGGGCAGGGGTGTGGAGTGAGAATGGGGCTTGGGCCGGGGAACTGTGACCGGACCGGCTGGGAGAAATTCTTACCATTCCCCAGGATCTGCCTGGGATAAAAGCACCATAACACACCTGGGATACACAGACATGGGCTCAACTCACACACACATGCACACACCAGTACACACACATCTCTGCACTAATTAACGTGAACTGTAAAACCAACCCTTAAAGTGCAACGGTCAAATACAAAAAGGAACCTGAATGCACCTAGACACCACCCTTCCCTTTATCTATCCTTTTCATTGTTCCAAACAAACAGATGTTAAAAAGACGTGCATGTCTGGTCACATAGATTATAACCAGCAAAAGTGTGGTTACACACACACAGACACACACACACACACAGAGAGACACACACACGTGGTAAGGGTGTGTTTGTGTGATCAGAGGTCTGTCATCTGTCATCACCTGAGTCGACGGTAGCCATCAGCCAGCCTGACTGAAAACACCATAGACATCCAGACAGAACTAACTAGTACATGATACCAGAGACATCCAGACATAACTAACTAGTACATGATACCAGAGACATCCAGACAGAACTAACTAGTACATGATACCAGAGACATCCAGACAGAACTAACTAGTACATGATACCAGAGACATCCAGACATAACTAACTAGTACATGATACCAGAGACATCCAGACAGAACTAACCAGTACATGATACCAGAGACATCCAGACAGAACTAACTAGTACATGATACCAGAGACATCCAGACAGAACTAACTAGTACATGATACCAGAGACATCCAGACAGAACTAACTAGTACATGATACCAGAGACATCCAGACATAACTAACCAGTACATGATACCAGAGACATCCAGACATAACTAATAGCACATATTGACAGGGACAGTGGTAGAGAGGAAGGGAGGGTGGAGAGAAGGAGGAGAGTAGAGGGAGAGAGAGTGAAGAGATCTATTTGTTTTTACTGCATATTTACAGTGCATAAGAAAATAGCTGAAAGAAAGAGAGACTAGATTACCCAAGTAAGCCAAACTTCATATCACCAGAGATGGTTAGGGAGTTTGATAGAGGGTAGAGAGAACGGGTGGGTGGGGGGGTATAGTTGTGCCACGTAAATAAAAAATAAAAAATACATATCAAATGAATTTGCCCTACTAGTATAATTTCAATGCAAGTTAAGTGATGAGATACATAGAGTTTTTTGTTTGTCTTAAGTGAAATACACATAACATTGTAGGACATGGTGGTGGTGTAGAGTTGGGAGCTTATGTCTTTGATATAGAACAAGTGTTTTCATATACTTTACTCTCCTCCTGTTCTTTTGTTATTTATTTCCTCTCTCCCTCTCTCGCTCCCCCTCCGTCCCTTTGTCTGTGTGTGTGTGTGTGTGAAGCTTTGAGCCGTTGGAATGCTGACACACACACACACACACACACACACACACACACACACACACACACACACACACACACACACACACACACACACACACACACACACACAGGGAGTGTGAAAGGCTTTGCAGACTTCAAAGTCCAGGTAGCTGACAGGTAGAAGTGAGGGGCGATACCGACGGATCACAATAGCCCCACTGCACACCTGTGCTGTATGGAGAGGCACTGACGTGGAGAGAGACACACACACAAACCTGCACACACACATATCCTATTCATATCCCTCTCTACTCATGCATGTTACACACACATCCTATTCCTATCCCTCTTTACTCGTGCATGTTCACACACATATCTACACACACACACACACACACTCACAGGTACATGAACACATGGACACACATACACACACCCAGTCATGTTCTTCTCTGCTCATGCTTAAAGACAGTCACCCTTCTCCCCCTTCTCTCCCACCCTGACCCCTGACCTCTACACCTGCAGGTGTTGGGGTCTTTGTCTGGGTACATGTGAGAGCAGCCCCTAGAGTTGTGACAAACTCTCAGATCCCACATCTCTCTCTCAGGTGTTGGGGGCTCAGGTGAGGGCACTCACACACACACGCACACAAGCACGCACTCTCATATACACACACACACACACACACGCACACGCACAGGCACACGGGCACACTCACACGCACACAAGCACACACTCACACAAGCACACAATCTTACCTTACCATGTATGTGCGCCACCTACACATAGATTGTATTCCCCAGGTTGGTTAAGTTGGTAGAACCCTTAAGCTTTTCAGACAACTGGCTTTCAGTGAAGGAGGGTCAGTGTTTTGTCTGATATGGAGCTCAAGGACAGACAAGCCTGAGGGAGAGAAAGATAAAGAGAGAGATATAGGGGAGGGAGTTACCATGCCCTGCCCTTGTGTTGGTGTGGGTGTGAGAGAGGGAGAGAGAGATGGATAAGCCAAAAGAGTGTATTGATCCTACATACATGGTACAGTGTGTGTGTGTGTGTGTGTGTGTGTGTGTGTGTGTGTGTGTGTGTGTGTGTGTGTGTGTGTGTGTGTGTGTGTGTGTGTGTGTGTGTGTGTGTGTGTGTGTGTGTGTGTGTGTGTGCTTGGCTTAGTACATTTAAATCACAATTTGATAATCCTCATGTTTGTTTTAAGTGCCCGTCCCATTAACACAAATATGTCAAATTATAGAGAGGTAAGGGGCGGGGAATGCATCACCACTCAGCCTCTTATCTGAGGGCACGCACACAAGCGAGGTGGGGAGTAGTCCAATCAGAGCGCCGCCGCCTTACCCCCACTTCCTGTTTTTGTTGCCAGGCCGTCCCGTCACCTTGACGACCTAGTGGCACACTACCCCCTCTACGTGCCCCCTTCAAAGGAGTGGGGACTCCTCAGGAAGTTGGTTTGAAGCTCGGGAGAGGGAATCAGTCCATTTCCTACTGGACACTCATTAGAACGCTGGCCACAGGCCAACTAGCAATGGGATGCCTGGGATGTCAACTGCACTGGACATTTCTTTCCCCTTTGATCTCTTATTCAATCTTTCTTCATTATCTTCTTTGATTTCCTCTCTACTTTTCCTAAACTCTTTCTTATTATCCACTGTCGTTTTTCATTTTATTCATCACTTTCTTTCTGTCCAGATGTTTCTCTTCCATCTGTCTTTCTTCCTGGTTTTCAGTGAATGTCATAGTGCTGTGGCCTATCAGCTCTTCTATAGAGGGTCAGGATATACACTTGTTCACCTGCTCTGAGTTAGGTTGTTCTTGTGGTCAACAGGGTGGCAGCCGGCAGAGTTGGTATGGGCCTGTCTCTCTGTGTCTTAGTCAAGACTGTTAGATGGGCCACAGTACATTTCTGTCTGTCATTCTCTGAGTCAATTATTATTGGCTATCTTCAGGAGCCAAACATCTGTCTGTGGTCAACATCTGACTAGGACTTAGTGTTGATGTAGCTGGCAAGACAATAGTAGGTAGACTTTAGTCAGCCCGTAAAGCTCTGGTTCCTAGATGCTGTGGTTTGGTCCCCTGTGACCCTGTCCAGTGTTGTTCAGGGGGTTTGGTATTCCCCACATTGCATTCAACACATACTACAATCCATGGTCATATACCGTAATATATAAATATCTAATGACTTTTGAATTTATCAAGGCACAAGTCGAGACCCAAATGCAGACACAGGAGTTAGATGGTTGGAGTCTTACAATGTTTATTAATCCAAAGGGGTAGGCAAGAGAATGGTCATGGACAGGCAAAAAGGTCAAAACCAGATCAGAGTCCAGGAGGTACGGAGTGGCAGACAGGCTCGTGGTCAAGGCAGGCAGAATGGTCAGGCAGTACAGAGTCCAGAAACAGGCAAGAGTAAAAACTGGGAGGACTAGAAAAAGGAGAATGCAAAAAGCAGGAGAATCGGAAAAACGCTGGTTGACTTGGAAACATACAAGACGAACTGGCACAGAGAGACAGGAAACACAGGGATAAATACACTGGGGAAAATAAGTGACACCTGGAGGGGTGGAGACAATCACAAGGACAGGTGAAACAGATCAGGGCGTGACAGTACCCCTGGCGTCCTACCTGGGCGCATACCTGGCTGACCGGGGTGTCGGCGGTGGAAATCGGCAATGAGGGCCGGGTCCAAGATGTCTTTAGCAGGAACCCAGCACCTCTCCTCCGGACCATAACCCTCCCAGTCAACCAGGTACTGGAAACCCCTGCCCCGTGGTCGAACCCTCAGGAGGCGTCTCAACGTATACGCTGGCTAGCCACCGATAACGCGGGGGGGAGGGATGGGCCTGGAGACAGAAGTCAAAGGACAGTGAGACACAGGCTTAATCCTAGACACATGGAAGGTAGGGTGAATATGGAGGGTACGGGGTAATACAAAATGGACAGCAGTGGAACTCAGGACTCTGGAGATGGGAAAAGGACCAATGAACCAGGGAGACAGCTTGCAGGACTCTTCCAGAAGGGGCAGATCCTGAGTGGAAAGCCATACCCTCTGCCCAATGCGGTAGTGGGGAGTTGGGGTCCGGCGACGGTCCCCTTGTCAACGATACCTGGAGTTGGTCTTGAGAATAGCCGCCCTGGCTCTTCTCCAGGTACGTCGACAGCGGTGGACAAACATCTGGGCCGAGGGTACCCTGACCTCCTGCTCTTGTTCAGGGAAGAGTGGAGGCTGATTCCCCTTTCGAGTGCTCCATGGGGTGAGTCCTGTGGCAGAACTGGGAAGAGTGTTTCGGGCATACTCCACCCAGACCAGTTGACGGCTCCAGGGAGTGGGGTTGGTTGAGACCAGGCACCTTAAGGTGGTCTCCAGGTCTTTGTTCGCTCGCTCCGACTGACCGTTAGTTTGGGGATGGAATCCGGATGACAGGCTGGCCGACGACCCAATAAGGGTGCAGAATGCCTTCCAGAACTGAGGATCCCGATCGGAGACCATGTCTACAGGGAGTCCATGGATCCGGAAGACATGCTGCACCATAAGCTGGGCTGTCTCCTTGGCAGAAGGTAGTTTTGGGAGAGGGATGAAATGGGCGGACTTGGAGAACCGGTCGACTACTGTTAGAATGACAGTGTTGCCATCAGACGGAGGGAGCCAAGTGACGAAGTCCAGAAATATGAGACCAGGGATGATTAGGAACCGGTAGTGGCTGCAGGAGGCCAGAAGGAGCTTGCCGCGGAGTCTTGTTTTGAGCACACAGTGCATGCGGTGATGAAGGCAGAGACGTCAGGGACCATTGTGGGCCACCAGAAACATTGTCGAAGGAAGGCTAGTGTACGTCGGGACCCTGGATGACAGGTTAGCCTGGAGGAATGAGCCCATTCCAGGACCCGGGACCGGATTGGGTAAGGGACAAACAGCCAGTTAGCCGGACCCCCATCAGGTCCAGGTTGGGAGCGTTGTGCCAGCAAGGCATGAGGTAGGGAGAATGGTTTCAGAGGTTGAGGGTGTGGCAGAGGAACTGTATAGGCGGGAGAGAGCATCAGGCTTCAAATTTTTAGACCCAGGATAGTCTAAAGTTGAGTTGAGGCGCTTGGCTGAACGGAGATATTCCAAGTTTTTATGGTCGGTCCAGACCAGGAATGGCTGTTCTGCTCCTTCCAGCCACTGCCTCCACTCCTCCAACGCCATCTTCACCGCCAGGAGTTCTCGGTGGCCAACACTGTAGTTCCTCTCAGCAGGATTGAGACGATGGTACAGGAAGGCACAGGGATGAAGCAAATGCAGACACAGGAGGCAGATGATTGGAGTCTTACAATGTTTATTAATCCAAAGGGGTAGGTAAGAGAATGGTCGGGGACAGGCAAAAAGGTCAAAACCAGATCAGAGTCCAGGAGGTACAGAGTGGCAGACAGGCTCGTGGTCAAGGCAGGCAGAATGGTCAGGCAGGCGGGTACAAAGTCCATAAACAAGCAAGGGTCAAAACCAGGAGGACAAGAAAAAGGAGAATGCAATAAGCAGGAGAACTGGAAAACCGCTGGATGACTTGGAAACATACAAGACGAACTGGCACAGAGAGACAGGAAACACAGAGATAAATACCCCGGGGAAAATAAGCGACACCTGGAGGGGTGGAGACAATCACAAGGACAGGTGAAACAGATCAGGGCGTGACAGAATGAATTAATTTAAAGCTTTTAATTGAGGACTATCCCTGTATCTTGGAAGTCAATCGGTCTTGGATTTAAGTGAAAGGATGGTAGTCTATGCTGTGTGTGTAGGTGTATGTGTGATCTCCATTGTGTTTTTAAAGGTCTGGAGCAAACCTTGGGGAGCCGTCTATGTTCACGTTCACATCACACCCCACCGCCCCTGTCTCTCCATTCCAGTGCTCCTCTCGTTCATAAATGGGTTAACGAGATCTGTCATCACCCCACACACACCGTTTATTATCAGAGGGGTCCTTCCTGTGTCAGGTAAAAATAATCAGGCAGTTCCACATATGTATATGTCCACTGGGGTCCTCGGGGGTCCCAGACAAGTGATTGTTTTCACTGGGATCCTTTGGGGTAGCGTCGGGGCAGTATAGGGGGGTTTGAGGAAGTGACCTAGCCTTTTAGGTCTTCAGCCAGGAATCATAGCTACCATCACCTCCAGTCCCCTCACTTTACCCCAGCACGCCACATTGTGGTTTGTATTGCTCCCAGAACCATTCCTTTTACTCCATCCCCCATCCCAAGAACAGCTATCCATTGGACTCTGGTGGGCAGGCCCCAAGACATGGTGTGGTGGAGAACAGTGGGGACAGAACTACAGCAACATCAGCAGAGCTGGGGCACAGTGGAGAAGATGGCCAGAGACCAACAGAAGTGGAGAGCATTTGTTGCTGCACTATGTTCCAGCCGTTGTGACAGGAATTTGTGAGTGAGTCCTGTTCTCGTCTACTCTTTTACACATTGGTTCCCTACTATCCATCTATCTCCGACGTATTGACCTTCTGTCTCACTGGATTGACCAACAAGGCCCCTATGTTAGCCTCTATTGACACAACACATTGCATGCTTAGATGCCCCCTATCCCATTATCCCCCCAAGTCTAACTAATACCCTAAAATGACTGTCTACCCTCAGTCTGACCCCCCTCTCCTTGTCAACCTCCCTCGTAGTGAGAAAGAGGCAAGGAATGCCAGTGGGAGACATTTAGTGCACATGTCAGCACACACACACACACACGCACACACACACACACACACACACACACACACACACACACACACACACACACACACACACACACACACACACACACACACACACACACACACACACACACACACACACACACACACACAGAGAGCGAGAGAAGCTCTCCCAAAGGGGAGAAAGAGCATGTAGGCCAATGTCAGTGTTCAGAAGAGGAAAATATTTTCATTGCGAGTGTATCTCTATATATGTCAACAATCTGATAGGGCGGTGGGTGGAGATGCTTGGTTCCCAGGAGGACTCTGGCCTCATGTTGGGGTAGGAGGGATGGAGGTGGTAGATAGGATGGTGTTGGGTGAACAGGAGGAGGGAGGTATTAGTTGTTCCCAGATACAGGGAACATGTTGTGTGTCAACACCTCTGGTCTGACAGATAGATGAGGGCAGTCTGTGACAGAGGAGAGATAGGGAAGCAGACACAGGTGAACTTCCCCTTAGACATCATCTATTTCCCTACAGCACCATGAAAAGTGTGTGTGTGTGTGTGTGTGTGTGTGTGTGTGTGTGTGTGTGTGTGTGTGTGTGTGTGTGTGTGTGTGTGTGTGTGTGTGTGTGTGTGTGTGTGTGTGTGTGTGCATGCCGTGCTCTATCCACAAAGGGTCCCATGGGGTTTTTTTTCTTCATAACTGTCACTCCTACAACAGCCCAGCAGTGTGTATCTCTGATAGGAATTATATTCTCAAAGCATATCTCAATTGACATAGTCAGCTGATATAGTTTCCGCTAAAATAGTCTCCGCTGATATAGTCTCAGCTGATATATTCTCCGTTGATATAGTCTCCGCTAAAATAGTCTCCACTGATATTGTCTCCGCTGATATAGTCTGCACTGATATAGTCTCTGTTGATTTAGTCTCAGTGGACATAGTCTCCGCTGATATAGTCTCATCTGATATAGTCTCCGCAGATATAGTCTCCGCTGATATAGTCTCCGCTGATATAACCTCCGGTGATATAGTCTCCGCTGATATAGTCTCAGTTGATATAGTCTCAGCTGATATAGTCTCCGCTGATATAGTCTCCGCTGTTAAAGTCTCTGCTGATATAGTCTCCGCTGATATAGTCTCTGTAAAAAAAGTCTCCCCTGATATAGTCTCCACTGATATTGTCTCCACTGATATTGTCTCCGCTGATACAGTCTCTGCTGATACAGTCTCCGCTGATATAGCCTCTTCTGATATAGTCTCCGCTGATGTAGTCTCAGCTGATATATTCTTAGCTGATATAGTCTCAGCTGATATAGTCTCAGTTGATAAAGTCTCCGCTGATATAGTCTCCGCTGATAAAGTCTCAGCTGATATAGTCTCCACTTTTATAGTCTACGCTGATATAGTCTCAGTTATATAGTCTCAGTTGATAAAGTCTCAGATGATATAGTCTCCGCTGTTAAAGTCTCCGTTGATATAGTCTCCGTTGATATAGTCTCCGCTGATATAGTCTCAGCTGATATACTCTCAGCTGATATAGTCTCCGCTGATAAAGTCTCCGCTGATATAGTCTCCGCTAAAATAGGCTCCGCTAATATTGTCTCCGCTGATTTGGTCTCAGCTGATATAGTCTCAGCTGATATAGTCTCTGCTGATATAGTCTCTGCTGATATAGTCTCTGCTGATATAGTCTCTGCTGATATTGTCTCCACTGATATTGTCTCCGCTGGTACAGTCTCGGCTGATACAGTCTCCTCTTATATAGTCTCCGCTTATATAGTCTCCGCTGATGTAGTCTCAGCTGATATATTCTCTGCTGATATAGTCTCAGTTGATATAGTCTCCGCTGATAGAATCTCTGCTGATTTAGCCTCCGCTGATATAGTCTCAGCTGATATAGTCTTCGCTGATATAGTCTCCGCTGATATAGTCATCACTGATTTAGTCTCCGCTGATATAGTCTCAGCTGATATAGTCTCCACTGATATGGTCTCCACTGATATATTCTCAGCTGATCTGTTCTCCACTGATATAGTCTCAGCTGATATAGTCTCCGCTGATTTAATATCCTCTGATATAGTCTGCGCTGATTTAGGCTCTGCTGATATAGTCTCTGCAGATATAGTCTCCGCTGATGTAGTCTCAGTTATATAGTCTCAGTTGATAAAGTCTCAGATGATATAGTCTCCGCTGATATAATCTCAGTTGATATAGTCTCAGCTAATATAACCTCCGCTGATATAGTCATCGCTGATTTAGTCTCTGTTGATACAGTCTCAGCTGATATAGTCTCCAATGATATCGTCTCCGCTGATATAGTCTCAGCTGATGTAGTCTCCGCTGATATAGTCTCAGTTGATGTAGTCTCCGCTGATATAGTCTCAGCTGATCTATTCTCCACTGATATACTCTCAGCTGATATAGTATCAGTTGATGTAGTCTCAGCTGATATAGTCTCTGTTGATATAGTCTCTGCTGATATAGTCTCCGCTGATATAGTCTCCGCTGATATAGTCTCCGCTGAAATAGTCTAAGTTGATATAGTCTCAGCTGATATAGTCTCCCCTGATGTTGTCTCAGCTAATATAATCTCCGCTGATACAGTCATCGCTGATATAGTCTCCGCTGATATTGTCTCAGCTGATATAGTCTCAGCTGATGTAGTCTCAGCTGATGTAGTCTCCGCTGATATATTCTCTGTTGATTTAGTCTCAGTGGACATAGTCTCCGCTGATATAGTTTCATCTGATATAATCTCAGCTGATATACTCTCAGCTGATATAGTCTCAGCTGATATAGTCTCCACTGATATAGTCTCAGCTGTTAAAGTCTCCACAGTTATAGTCTCCGCTGATATAGTCTCCACTGTTATCATCTCCGCTGATATAGTCTCATCTGATATAGTCTCTGCTGATATATTCTCAGCTGATATAGTCTCAGCTGATTTAGTCTCCGCTGATATAGTCTCTGCTGATATAAACTCAGCTGATGTAGTCTCCGCTGATATATTCTCTGTTGATTTAGTCTCAGTGGACATAGTCTCCGCTGATATAGTCTCATCTGATATATTCTCAGCTGATATAGTCTCAGCTGATATAGTCTCCACTGATTTAGTCTCCGCTGTTAAAGTCTGCACAGTTATAGTCTCAGCTGATATAGTCTCCACTGTTATCATCTCCGCTGATATAGTCTCAGCTGATATAGTCTCTGCTGATATATTCTCAGCTGATATAGTCTCAGCTGATTTAGTCTCCGCTGATATAGTCTCCGCTGATATAGTCTCCTCTGATATGGTCTCAGCTGATATAGTCTCTGCTGATATAGTCTCCGCTGATATTGTCTCCACTGATATTGTCTCCGCTGATACAGTCTCGGCTGATACAGTCTCGGGTGATATAGTCTCCACTGATATAGTCACCGCTGATGTAGTCTCAGCTGATATATTCTCCGCTGATATAGTCTCAGCTGATATAGTCTCAGTTGATAAAGTCTCCGCTGTTAAAGTTTCCGCTGTTAAAGTCTCCGTTTATATAGTCTCCACTGAGATCATCTCCGCTGATTAAGTCTCCGCTGATATAGTCTCAGCTGATAAAGTCTCCGCTGTTAAAGTCTCCGCTGTTAAAGTCACCGTTGATATAGTCTCCACTGATATCATCTCCGCTGATATAGTCTCAGCTGATATAGTCTCAGCTGATATAGTCTCCGCTGATATAGTCTCAGTTGATAAAGTCTCCACTGTTAAAGTCTCCGCTGTAGTCTTCGTTTATATAGTCTCCACTGATATTTACATTTACATTTAAGTCATTTAGCAGACGCTCTTATCCAGCGACTTACAAATTGGTGCATTCACCTTATAATATCCAGTGGAACAACCACTTTACAATAGTGCATCTAAATCTTAAGGGGGGGGGGTTAGAAGGATTACTTTATCCTATCCTAGGTATTCCTTAAAGAGGTGGGGTTTCAGGTGTCTCTAGAAGGTGGTGATTGACTCCGCTATCCTGGCGTCGTGAGGGAGTTTGTTCCACCATTGGGGTGCCAGAGCAGCGAACAGTTTTGACTGGGCTGAGCGGGAACTGTACTTCCTCAGAGGTAGGGAGGCGAGCAGGCCAGAGGTGGATGAACGCAGTGCCCTTGTTTGGGTGTAGGGCCTGATCAGAGCCTGAAGGTACGGAGGTGCCGTTCCCCTCACAGCTCCGTAGGCAAGCACCATGGTCTTGTAGCGGATGCGAGCTTCAACTGGAAGCCAGTGGAGAGAGCGGAGGAGCGGGGTGACGTGAGAGAACTTGGGAAGGTTGAACACCAGAAGGGCTGCGGCGTTCTGGATGAGTTGTAGGGGTTTAATGGCACAGGCAGGGAGCCCAGCCAACAGCGAGTTGCAGTAATCCAGACGGGAGATGACAAGTGCCTGGATTAGGACCTGCGCCGCTTCCTGTGTGAGGCAGGGTCGTACTCTGCGAATGTTGTAGAGCATGAACCTACAGGAACGGGTCACCGCCTTGATGTTAGTTGAGAACGACAGGGTGTTGTCCAGGATCACGCCAAGGTTCTTAGCACTCTGGGAGGAGGACACAATGGAGTTGTCAACCGTGATGGCGAGATCATGGAACGGGCAGTCCTTCCCCGGGAAGAAGAGCAGCTCCGTCTTGCCGAGGTTCAGCTTGAGGTGGTGATCCGTCATCCACACTGATATGTCTGCCAGACATGCAGAGATGCGATTCGCCACCTGGTTATCAGAAGGGGGAAAGGAGAAGATTAATTGTGTGTCGTCTGCATAGCAATGATAGGAGAGACCATGTGAGGATATGACAGAGCCAAGTGACTTGGTGTATAGCGAGATTAGGAGAGGGCCTAGAACAGAGCCCTGGGGGACACCAGTGGTGAGAGCACGTGGTGCGGAGACAGATTCTCGCCACGCCACCTGGTAGGAGCGACCTGTCAGGTAGGACGCAATCCAAGCGTGGGCCGCGCCGGAGATGCCCAACTCGGAGAGGGTGGAGAGGAGGATCTGATGGTTCACAGTATCAAAGGCAGCCGATAGGTCTAGAAGGATGAGAGCAGAGGAGAGAGAGTTAGCTTTAGCAGTGCGGAGCGCCTCCGTGACACAGAGAAGAGCAGTCTCAGTTGAATGACTAGTCTTGAAACCTGACTGATTTGGATCAAGAAGGTAATTCTGAGAGAGATAGCAGGAGAGCTGGCCAAGGACGGCACGTTCAAGAGTTTTGGAGAGAAAAGAAAGAAGGGATACTGGTCTGTAGTTGTTGACATCGGAGGGATCGAGTGTAGGTTTTTTCAGAAGGGGTGCAACTCTCGCTCTCTTGAAGACGGAAGGGACGTAGCCAGCGGTCAAGGATGAGTTGATGAGCGAGGTGAGGTAAGGGAGAAGGTCTCCGGAAATGGTCTGGAGAAGAGAGGAGGGGATAGGGTCAAGCGGGCAGGTTGTTGGGCGGCCGGCCGTCACAAGACGCGAGATTTCATCTGGAGAGAGAGGGGAGAAAGAGGTCAAAGCACAGGGTAGGGCAGTGTGAGCAGGACCAGCGGTGTCGTTTGACTTAGCAAACGAGGATCGGATGTCGTCGACCTTCTTTTCAAAATGGTTGACGAAGTCATCCGCAGAGAGGGAGGAGGGGGGGGGAGGAGGATTCAGGAGGGAGGAGAAGGTGACAAAGAGCTTCCTAGGGTTAGAGGCAGATGCTTGGAATTTAGAGTGGTAGAAAGTGGCTTTAGCAGCAGAAACAGAAGAGGAACATGTAGAGAGGAGGGAGTGAAAGGATGCCAGGTCCGCAGGGAGGCGAGTTTTCCTCCATTTCCACTCGGCTGCTCAGAGCCCTGTTCTGTGATCTCGCAATGAGTCGTCGAGCCACGGAGCAGGAGGGGAGGACCGAGCCGGCCTGGAGGATAGGGGACATAGAGAGTCAAAGGATGCAGAAAGGGAGGAGAGGAGGGTTGAGGAGGCAGAATCAGGAGATAGGTTGGAGAAGGTTTGAGCAGAGGGAAGAGATGACAGGATGGAAGAGGAGAGAGTAGCGGGGGAGAGAGAGCGAAGGTTGGGACGGTGCGATACCATCCGAGTAGGGGCAGAGTGAGAAGTGTTGGATGAGAGCGAGAGGGAAAAGGATACAAGGTAGTGGTCGGAGACTTGGAGGGGAGTTGCAATGAGATTAGTGGAAGGACAGCATCTAGTAAAGATGAGGTCAAGCGTATTGCCTGCCTTGTGAGTAGGGGGGGAAGGTGAGAGGGTGAGGTCAAAAGAGGAGAGGAGTGGAAAGAAGGAGGCAGAGAGGAATGAGTCAAAGGTAGACGTGGGGAGGTTAAAGTCACCCAGAACTGTGAGAGGTGAGCCATCCTCAGGAAAGGAACTGATCAAGGCGTCAAGCTCATTGATGAACTCTCCAAGGGAACCTGGAGGGCGATAAATGATAAGGATGTTAAGCTTGAAAGGGCTGGTAACTGTGACAGCATGGAATTCAAAGGAGGCGATAGACAGATGGGTCAGGGGAGAAAGAGAGAATGACCACTTGGGAGAGATGAGGATCCCAGTGCCACCACCACGCTGACCAGAAGCTCTCGGGGTGTGCGAGAACACGTGGGCAGATGAGGAGAGAGCAGTAGGAGTAGCAGTGTTATCTGTGGTAATCCATGTTTCCGTCAGTGCCAAGAAGTCGGGGGACTGGAGGGAAGCATAAGCTGAGATGAACTCTGCATTGTTGGCCGCAGATCGGCAGTTCCAGAGGCTGCCGGAGACCTGGAACTCGAAAATAGCTGGCTAGCTAACCTCGATAATTACTCTAAACTACACAATTATCTTTGATACAAAGACAGCTAAGTAGCTAGCTAAAGAATTGCTCAGATCAAACAAATCAAACCGTTGCAATGTAAAGAGATGTAATATTACCTGCGGAGCGGGGTGCAGCACGACTACTCGCTCCAAACCCGGAAGTGGCTAGTCTCAGCTGATATAGTCTCCGCTGATATAGTCTCCGCTGATATAGTCTCCGCTGATATATTCTCAGCTGATATAGTCTCTGCTGATATATTCTCAGCTGATATAGTCTCTGCTGATATATTCTCAGCTGATATAGTCTCTGCTGATATATTCTCAGCTGATATAGTCTCTGCTGATATATTCTCAGCTGATATAGTCTCAGCTGATTTAGTCTCCGCTGATATAGTCTCCGCTGATATAGTCTCCTCTGATATGGTCTCAGCTGATATAGTCTCTGCTGATATATTCTTTGCTGTTATATTCTCTGCTGATTTAGTCTCCGCTAATACAGTCTCCGCTGATACAGTCTCCGCTGATACAGTCTCTGCTGATATAGTCTCAGCTGATATATTTTCCGCTGATATAGTCTCAGCTGATTTAGTCTCCGCTGATATAGTCTCTGCTGATATAGTCTCAGCTAATGTATTCTCCACGTATATTGTCTCCGCTGATATAGTCTCAGCTGATATAGTCTCCGCTGATATTTCTCTGCTGATGCAATCTCCGTTTATATAGTCTCAGCTGATATATTCTCCACTGATATAATCTCTGCTGATATAGTCTCAGCTGATATATTCTCCACTGATATAATCTCTGCTGATATAGTCTCAGCTGATATATTCTCCACTGATATAGTCTACGCTGATATTGTCTCCACTGATATAGTCTCAGGTGAAATAGTCTCCGCTGATAAAGTCTCAGCTTATATCGTCTCAGCTAATATAGTCTCAGGAGATATAGTCTCCACTGATATCGTCTTCGCTGATATAGTCTCAGCTAATAAATTCTCCGCTGATATAGTCTCAGCTGAAATAGTCTCCGCTGATAAAGTCTTCGCTGATATAGTCTCAGCTAATATATTCTCCGCTGATATAGTCTCAGCTGATATAGTATTAGTTGATATAGTCTCCGTTGATATAGTCTCCGCTGATATCGTCTCAGCTGATATTGTCTCCGCTGATATAGTTTCAGCTGATATAGTCTCCGCTGATATCGTCTGCGCTGAAATAGTCACAGCTGATATAGTCTTCGCTGATATTGTCTCCGCTGATATAGTCTCCGCTGAAATAATCTCTGCTGATGCAGTCTCCGCTGATATTGTCTCCGCTGATGTAGTCTCCGCTGATTTGGTCTCCGCTGATGTAGTCTCAGCTGATATAGTCTCTGCTGATATTTCTCCGATGATATTGTCTCTACGGACATAGTCTCCGCTGATATAATCTCCGCTGATATAATCTCCGCTAATATAGTCTCCGCTGACATAGTCTCAGTTGATTTAGTCTCAGCTGATATATTCTCCTCTGATAGTGTCTCAGCTGATATTGTCTCAGCTAATATAATCTCCGCTGATATAGTCATTGCTGATTTAGTCTCCTCTGATATAGTCTCAGCTGATATAGTCTCCACATATGTAGTCTCCAATGATTTACTCTCAGCTGGTCTGTTCTCCGCTGATATAGTCTCAGCTGATATAGTCTCAGTTTATTTAGTTTTAGCTGATATATTCTCCACCGATATAATCTCCGCTGTTATAGTCATTGCTGACATAGTCTCCGCTGAAATAGTCTCAGTTTATATAGTCTCTGCTTACAAAGTCTCAGCTGATATAGTCTCAGTTGAAATATTCTCCGCTGATATAGTATCAGTTGATGTAGTCTCAGCTGATATAGTCTCCGCTGATGTAGTCTCAGCTGATATAGTCTCTGCTGATATAGTCTCAGCTGATATAGTCTCTGCTTACAAAGTCTCAGCTGATATAGTCTCAGTTGAAATATTCTCCGCTGATATAGTATCAGTTGATGTAGTCTCAGCTGATATAGTCTCCGCTGATGTAGTCTCAGCTGATATAGTCTCTGCTGATATAGTCTCAGCTGATATAGTCTCCGCTGATACGGTCTCTGCTGATATAGTGTTCGCTGATGTAGTATCAGTTGATATAGTCTCAGCTGATATAGTCTCTGCTGATATAGTCTCAGCTGATATAGTCTCCGCTGATATAGTCTACGCTGATATAGTCTCAGCTAATATATTCTCCTCTGATATAGTCTCAGCTGATATGGTCTCCGTTGATATAGTCGCAGCTGATATAGTCTCCGCTGATATCGTCTCAGCTGATATTTTCTCACGCTGATATAGTCTCAGCTGATATTGTCTCCTCTGATATAATTTCAGCTGATATAGTCACAGATGATATAGTCTACGCTGATATTGTCTCCGCTGATATAGTCTCCGCTGATATAGTCTCAGCTGATATAGTCTCTGCTGATATAGTCTCAGCTGATATAGTCTCCGCTGATATAGTCTACGCTGATATAGTCTCAGCTGATATAGTCTCCGCTGATATAATCTCTGCTGATATAGTCTCCGCTGATAGAGTCTCAGCTAATACAATCTCCTCTGATATAGTCATTGTTGATTTAGTCTTCGCTAATATAGTCTCAGCTGATATAGTCTCAACATATTTAGTCTCCGATGATTTAGTCTCAGCTGGTCTGTTCTTCGCTGATATAGTCTCAGCTGATATAGTCTTAGCTGATATAGTCTCCGCTGATAAAGTCTCCGCTGATATAGTGTCAGCTTAAATAGTCTCCGCTAAAATATTCTCCGCTGATATTGCCTCCGCTGATATTGTCTCAGCTGACATAGTCTCTGCTGATATAATCTCAGCTGATACAGTCTCCGCTGATATAGTCTCCGCTGATATAGTGTTCGCTGATGTAGTCTCAGCTAATATTTTCTCTGCTGATATAGTCTTAGCTGATAGAGTCTCCGCTGATATAGTCTCCGCTGATAGAGTCTCCGCTAATTTAGTCTCCGCTGATATAGTCTCAGCTAATTTAGTCTCCGCTGATATAGTCTCCGCTGATATAGTCTCTGCTGATTTAGTCTCCGCTGATATAGTCTCTACTGATATAGGCTCAGCTAATGTATTCTCCGTGTATATTGTCTGCGCTGATATAGTCTCAGCAGATATAGTCTCAGTTGATATAGTCTCAGCTGATATATTCTCCGCTGATATTGTCTCAGCTGATAAAATCTCAGTTAATACAATCTCCTCTGATATAGTCATTGTTGATTTAGTCTTCGCTAATATATTCTCAGCTGATATAGTCTCCACATATTTAGTCTCCGATGATTTAGTCTCAGCTGGTCTGTTCTTCGCTGATATAGTCTCAGCTGATATTGTGTCCGCTGATAAAGTCTCAGCTAATTTAGTCTCCGCTGATATAGTCTCCGCTGATATAGTCTCCGCTGATATAGTCTCTACTGATATAGTCTCAGCTAATGTATTCTTTGCATATATTGTCTGCGCTGATATAGTCTCAGCAGATATAGTCTCCGCTGATATTTCTCTGATGATATTGTCTCTACGGACATAGTCTCCGCTGATATAGTCTCCGCTGACAAAGTCTCCGCTGATATAATCTCCGCTTTCATTGTCTCCGCTGATATAGTCTCAGCTGACATATTCTCTGCTGATATGTTCTCAGCTGGTATAGTCTTCGCTGATATAGTCTCCACTGATATAGTTTCAGCTGATATAGTCTCCACTGATATAGTCTCCGCTGATATAGTCTCAGCTGATATAGTCTACGCTGATATAGTCTCAGCTGATAATGTCTCCGCTGTTGTAGTCTCAGCTGATATAGTGTCCGCAGATGTAGACTCAGCTGATAAAGTCACCACTGATATTTTCTCAGCTGATAAAGTCTCCGCTGATATAGTCTCTGCTTTCATAGTCTCCGCTGATAAAGTCTCGCCTTATAATGTCTCCGCTGATATAGTCTCAGCTGATATAGTCTCCGCTGATATTGTCTACGCTGATATAGTCTCAGCTGACATAGTCTCTGCTGACAAAGTCTCAGCTGATAGAGTCTCAGCTGATATAGTATCCGCTGATGTAGTCTCTGCTGAAATAGTCTCAGCTGATATAATCTTCGCTGATGTAGTCTCCGCTGATATAGTCTCAGTTTACATAGTCTCTGCTGACATAATCTCCGCTGATATAGTCTCTGCTGATATAGTCTCCGCTGACATAGTCTCCGCTAATATAATCTCCGCTGATATAGTCATCGCTGATTTACTCTCCGCTGATATCGTCTCAGCTAATATATTCTCCGCTGTTATAGTCTCAGCTGATATAGTCGCAGCTGATGTTGTCTCCGCTTAAATAGTTTCAGCTGATATAGTCTCCGCTGATATAGTCTCCGCTGATATAGTCTCAGTTGATATAGTCTCTGCTGATAGTCTCCGCTGATATTGTCTCAGCTGTTTTAGTCTCCGCTGATATAGTCTCAGCTGATATAGTCTCCCTGATATAGTCTCAGTTTATATAGTCTCAGCTGTTATTGTCTCAGCTGATATAGTCTCCCTGATATAGTCTCAGCTTATATAGTCTACGCTGATATAGTCTCAGCTGATAATGTCTCCGCTGTTGTAGTCTCAGCTGATATAGTGTCCGCCGATGTAGACTCAGCTGATAAAGTCACCGCTGATATAGCCTCCGCTGATATAGTCTCCGCTTATTTAGTCTCAGCTGTTATGGCCTCCGCTTATATAGTCTCCGTTGATATAGTCTCCGCTTTCATAGTCTCCGCTGATATAGTCTCGGCTTATATTTTCTCCGCTGATATAGTTTCAGCTGACATAGTCTTAGCTGATATAGTCTCAGCTGATATAGTCTCAGCTGATATTGTCTCCGCTGATATTGTCTCCGGTGATGTAGTCTCCGCTAATATAGTCCCAGTTGATAAAGTGTCTGCTGATATAGTCTCCACTGGTACTGTCTCAACTGATATAGTCACCGCTGATATAGTCTCCTCTGATATAATCTCACCTGATATAGTCTCCTCTGATATAATCTCACCTGATATAGTCTCAACTGATATTCTATTCTCTCTCAGGCTTTTAATGAAAAACACAAATGCTTTCTGTAAACTAGCTCAACCATTTTCTAGGTACTCACTAATTTTAGTTCCAAAAAGTACCACACACATTGTTGTAGTAAATACTTGGAAAGTACCATGTTGACAGGATTGTGAGAGAGATTTACCACCACTAGACTAGACTGTAGGAGATGTAGGAGGATGCAACCTGAATAAACTACTACTATCTTTTGATATCCCATTTCCTGTCATAATGTGTACACAACACTGTCATAATATTGATAATATCCCTGTCTTAATGTACTACAGTATATAGAGAAAGTGAAAGTATATAACCTGCAGTGCTGTACAGCCAACAGACATAGACCTTGATGATTTGAATGGCTCTCATCTCAATCATGATGAGAGATAGGTAGTAGACCAAGGTTTCAGCCTTGAGCTCCCAAGGAAAACATATAGGGAACAGAGGGTCCTCTGTCTGGCCAGATGTCTGCAGCCACCTCCACTCACACACACACACACCAATTGAAATGCTGAGGAGTAACGAGGCAGTTGTCTTTGGAACCTATATTAACCCAGGGAGTAATGAACCTATATTAACACAGGGAGTAATGAATCTATATTAACCCAGGGAGTAATTAACCTATATTAACCCAGGGAGTAATGAACCTATATTAACCCAGGGACTAATGAACCTATATTAACCCAGCGAGTAATGAACCTACAGTGCCTTGCGAAAGTATTCGGCCCCCTTGAACTTTTCAACCTTTTGCCACATTTCAGGCTTCAAACATAAAGATATACAACTGTAATTTTTTGTGAATAATCAACAACAAGTGGGACACAATTATGAAGTGGAACGAAATGTATTGGATATTTCAAACTTTTTTAACAAATAAAAAACTGAAAAATTGGCCGTGCAAAATTATTCAGCCCCTTTACTTTCAGTGCAGCAAACTCTCTCCAGAAGTTCAGTGAGGATCTCTGAATGATCCAATGTTGACCTAAATGACTAATGATGATAAATAGAATCCACCTGTGTGTAATCAAGTCTCCATATAAATGCACCTGCTCTGTGATAGTCTCAGAGGTCCATTTAAAGCGCAGAGAGCATCATGAAGAACAAGGAACACACCAGGCAGGTCCGAGATACTGTTGTGGAGAAGTTTAAAGCCGGATTTGGATACAAAAAGATTTCCCAAGCTTTAAACATCCCAAGGAGCACTGTGCAAGCGATAATATTGAAATGGAAGGAGTATCAGACCACTGCAAATCTACGAAGACCCGGCCATCCCTCTAAACTTTCAGCTCATACAAGGAGAAGACTGATCAGAGATGCAGCCAAGAGGCCCATGATCACTCTGGATGAACTGCAGAGATCTACAGCTGAGGTGGGAGACTCTGTCCATAGGACAACAATCAGTCGTATACTGCACAAATCTGGCCTTTATGGAAGAGTGGCAAGAAGAAAGCCATTTCTTAAAGATATCCATAAAAAGTGTTGTTTAAAGTTGTTAGCCACTAGCCACCTGGGAAACACACCAAACATGTGGAAGAAGGTGCTCTGGTCAGATGAAACCAAAATCGAAGTTTTTGGCAACAATGCAAAACGTTATGTTTGGCGTAAAAGCAACACAGCTCATCACCCTGAACACACCATCCCCACTGTCAAACATGGTGGTGGCAGCATCATGGTTTGGGCCTGCTTTTCTTCAGCAGGGGCAGGGAAGATGGTTAAAATTGATGGGAAGATGGATGGAGCCAAATACAGGACCATTCTGGAAGAAAACCTGATGGAGTCTGCAAAAGACCTGAGACTGGGACGGAGATTTGTCTTCCAACAAGACAATGATCCAAAACATAAAGCAAAATCTACAATGGAATGGTTCACAAATAAACATATCCAGGTGTTAGAATGGCCAAGTCAAAGTCCAGACCTGAATCCAATCGAGAATCTGTGGAAAGAACTGAAAACTGCTGTTCACAAACGCTCTCCATCCAACCTCACTGAGCTCGAGCTGTTTTGCAAGGAGGAATGGGCAAAAATTTCAGTCTCTCGATGTGCAAAACTGATAGAGACATACCCCAAGCGACTTACAGCTGTAATCGCAGCAAAAGGTGGCGCTACAAAGTATTAACTTAAGGGGGCTGAATAATTTTGCACACCCAATTTTTCAGTTCTTTATTTGTTAAAAAAGTTTGAAATATCCAATAAATTTCGTTCCACTTCATGATTGTGTCCCACTTGTTGATTCTTCACAAAAAATTACAGTTTTATATGTTTATGTTTGAAGCCTGAAATGTGGCAAAAGGTTGAAAAGTTCAAGGGGGCCGAATACTTTCGCAAGGCACTGTATATTAACACAGGGAGTAATGAATCTATATTAACCCTATCTGTAATGTGTCTGTAGCATTACCCTGAGTGTGCTTTAACCCTGAGTATGCTCTATTTGTATGAATGGCGTTTACAATAACATATGGGGAGATAGATGATATATGACAGACACAAGGTGCTGAATGAAAACATACAGTAGTGTGATATTATGCTGACATGTTGTCTTGTTGTTATACCATATACAGTACCAGTCAAAAGATTGGACACACCTACTTGTTCCAGGGTTTATCTTTATGAAGAATATAAAATATAAAATACATTTTGAATTGTTTAACACTTTTTTGGTTACTACATACTGTAATTCCAAATGTGTTAGTTCATAGTTTCGATGTCTTCACTATTATTCTACAATGTAATAAATAAAGAAAAGCCCTTGAAGGAGTAGGTGTGTCCAAACTTTTGACTGGTACTGTACATTTTGTGTATTATTGTCATAAGACCTTATGCTAGCTACAGGTACCACATGAGAGGGGGGGGGGGAATTAAAAAGAGAGAGTTCGAGATTCTGTCAGACCTGGGCCCAGACATTAAATCTCATAAGACAAAAATATTGGTGTTTCAAAAAAGGTCCAGTTGCCAGGACCACAAATATAAATTCCATCTAGACACAGTTGACCTAGAGCACACAAAAAAATATACATACCCATTGCCCTTTATGGTTGTGAGGTCTGGGGTCCACTCACCAACCAAGAATTCACAAAATGGGACAAACACCAAATTAAGACTCTGTATGCAGAATTCTGCAGAAATATCCTCAGTGTACAACGTAAAATACCAAGTAATGAATGCAGAGCAGAATTAGGCCAATACCCGCTAATTATCAAAATCCAGAAAAGAGCCATTAAATTCTACAACCACATAAAAGGAAGTGATTCCCAAACCTTCCATAACAAAACCATCACTTACAGAGAGATGAACCTGGAGAAGAGTCCCCTAAGCAAGCTGGACCCCACAGAGCCCAAGGACAGCAACACAATTAGACCCAACCAAATCATGAGAAAACAAAAAGATAATTACTTGACACATTGGAAAGAGTTAACAAAAAAACTGAGCAAACTAGATTGCTATTTGGCCCTAAACAGAGAGTGCACAGTGGCAGAATACCTGACCACTGTGACTGACCCAAACTTAAGGAAATATTTGACTATGTACAGACTCAGTGAGCATAGCCTTGCTATTGAGAAAGGCCGCCGTAGGCAGACCTGGCTCTCAAGAGAAGACAGGCTATGTGCACACTGCCCACAAAATGAGGTGGAAACTGAGCTGCACTTCCTAACCTCCTGCCAAATGTATGACCATATTAGAGACACATATTTCTCTCAGATTACAAAGACCCACAAAGAATTAGAAAACAAATCCAATTTTGATCAACTCCCATATCTAATACCACAGTGTGCCATCACAGCAGCAAGATTTGTGACCTGTTGCCATAAGAAAAGGACAACCAGTGAAGAACAAACACCATTGAAAATACAACCCATATTTATGTATATTTGTTTCCCTTTTGTACTTTAACTATTTGCACATCGTTACAACACTGTATATAGCCATAATATGACATTTGAAATGTCTTTATTATCTATTTCACTTGATTTGGCAATGTAAACATATGCTTCCCATGCAAATAAAGTCCATTGAATTGAATTGAGAGAGAGAGTTAGAGAGAGAGGGATTTAAACAGGGAGAGAGAGAGTTAGCGGGGGAGGGAGAGAGAGAGAGTTAGAGGGGAAGAGAGTTAGAGAGAGTGTTACAGGGGAGGAGGGGAGAGAGGGGGAGAGAAAGAGAGGGGGTATGTGGCCGGAAGGTTAGCTGGGAGGCAGTCATGGGAAGCAGGAAGGGAACACACCTGTGTGTGATTTACAACAGTCAGATACAATCTCACACACCACACAAACATACAACTATTTTTTCACATCCATAGATCAATTCAAACCAGGCTAAATGTGATGCCATATTGAAATGCATAGTGATGGAAGTGGTAGCAGTTGCAATCAAGGCATTTGTAGCAGTGTTATGATGTAAGATGTGTTTCTGTTGAGATTTAGGAGGGGAGTGGACACTGGACAGCTCTTCAACCATTGGGATTGGAGGTGCAGCCCAAAATCACATGAATCAGAAAAAGTAGACGCAGCTCTCACTCTATACTGCTGTTTGTTGAATCCTGCCTTCCCTTGTTGTGGAATCAGAGTGACACTACTGACAGGGTTTATATTGATTATTTTCATGCATCTATTTTTGAAGCTTGGCTTCCTGTTGAACCCGTGCTCATGACCTTGCCCTTGCCACTGGGTTAAGTTTACTCAGAGCATGCTGTCTGAGATCCTGGCAGCTAGTTCTGGGCTGTAGGGGAGCAGGGAGGGGTGATGGGGTTAAAGGTTAGAAGTGAGACATTTTGACAGCTCAAAAAAAGGCATTTCACTTCAAATGAACTCAGACATACCTGTTAAAAAGCCAGTTGGAATGCACTACTAGATAGATGCATTATTCCATGGTGCTCATTGCAGATCTTCAGCGTTTCATTTCAAACCCACATTCAGTGAAAGATCCACTGTCTTTTTTCAATGGCACGTAACAAGAGCATGCTGCAGGTTGTAATCAGCTATTAGCCATGTCGTGCCACTGTCCCTAACCCCATCACAGGGCCACTTCCCAGCAATCCGAGGGTACGACAACGGACACTTTCCGGTTCTTTCAGTATTCTGAACCCTTCTAAAATAATTTCTGCTTCCGGAGCGTTTGTGACGGGGAGTTGAGATCGGAACATCGTAGCGAGAGTTCGGAAGATCTGAGCCTTCCTCCTCCTCTCTCTCTCTCTCTCTCCCTCTCTCTCTTTCTCCCTCTCTCTCTCTGTCTGTCTGTCTCTCTCTCTCTCTCTCTCTCTCTCTTTCTCCCTCTCCCTCTCTCTCGCTCTCTCCTTCTCTTTTCCTTCTTCTCTAATCAGGGCCGAGACGGGACTCCACCACCAGAACAAAGACTTGTGTTTGTTTTCTTGCGCTCCTTTTATTTCGGGCGTGTTCCTCTGTGTGCGTGTGCAGGGCTTTGATGTATACACACAAACGAACGCCTCCCCGGGCCTGTTATGAAATGATCTGTGCCAGTGAGTAAGTGTGCAGATTGGAAAGAAAGGAAGACTACAAAGTAGGAGAGGAGTGTTTGTTTCCTTCTAAATCACTAATGGGCTTTTTACAGTTGGAGTGTGGAAGGCCAAAGGCTTTATATAGATCATATTCATTCATCTATTTTTAACCTTGGCATCCTGTTGAACCCGTGCTCATGACCTTGACCTTGCCACTGGGTTAAAATATGATGTTTTATTTAGTTAAAATATGTCTAGACAGAAGTTAATCTCTACTTTTCAGAGACGAGTCTGTGAAACCCCCTAGGAGAACCAAATGAGCAAAACTATTTAAGTTCATATCTTCATATCTTAGATCCACTGATTAGTGTGATACGATGGAGTCTCCCAGAGAGGGAGAAACAGACAGATGATCAAGAGAGGGAGGGAAAGAGAAGAAGAAGAAAGAGATAAGGAGCTTCCCCTCTTTCTCGTCTGGTGGGCGCTACGGTTGAGCTGAGAGGGAGAATGCCAACGTTTGAGAGACCAGCTAGAGAGAGTGTACATGTGTGTGTGCGTGTGTGTCTCAGACTGAAAGAAAAAGAGAGAAGGTGTGAAAAGAGTGTGACTCCTAGTTCACCTCCCTGTGAGATGGGGGCTGATTCTTCCTGTTCATCCATCTTACACCTAAATGGAGGAGAGGCGGGGAGGATGGTTAGTCTGAAATACATGGAGGACAGGAGGGGAGGATGGCTAGTCTGATGTACAGGGAGGGCAGGAGGAGAGGATTGCTAGTCTGACATACATGGAGGAGAGGAGGGGAGGATGGCTAGTCTGACATACAGGGAGGGGAGGATGGCTAGTCTGACATACAGGGAGGACAGGAGGGGAGGATTGCTAGTCTGACATACATGGAGGAGAGGAGGGGAAGACGGCTAGTCTGACATACATGGATGAGAGGCGGGGAGAATGGCTAGTCTAATGTACATGGATGACAGAAGGAGAGGATGGCTAGTCTGACATACATAGAGGACAGGAGGGGAGGATGGCTAGTCTGAATTGCATGGAGGACAGGAGGGGAGGATAGCTAGTCTGACAAACACGGAGGATAGGAGAGGAGGATGGCTGGTCTGACATACAGGGAGGACAGGAGGGGAGGATGGCTAGTCTGATGTACATGGAGGACAGAAGGGAAGGATGGCTAGTCTGACGTACAGGGAGGAGAGGAGGGAAGGATGGCTAGTCTGATGTACAGGGAGGAGAGGAGGGGAGGATGGCTAGTCTGATGTACAGGGAGGAGAGGAGGGGAGGATGGCTATAGTCTGATGTACAGGGAGGAGAGGAGGGGAGGATGGCCAGTCTGACGTACATGGAGGACAGGAGGGGAGGATGGCTGGTTTGACTTACATGGAGGACAGGAGGGGAGGATGGCTAGCCTGACGTACATGGAGGGGAGGATGGCCAGTCTGACGTACAGGGAGGACAGGAGGGGAGGATGGCTACTCTGATACAAAGAGGACAGGAGGGGAGGTTAGCTAGTCTGACATACAGGGAGGACAGGAGGGGAGGATGGCTAGTCTGACATACATGGTGGACAGGAGGGGAGGATGGCTAGTCTGACATACAGGGAACAAGGAGGGGAGGATGGCTACTCTGATACAAAGAGGACAGGAGGGGAGGTTAGCTAGTCTGACATACAGGGAGGACAGGAGGGGAGGATGGCTAGTCTGACATACATGTTGTAGAGGAGGGGAGGATGGCTAGTCTGACATACATGGAGGACAGGAGGGGAGGATGGCTAGTCTGACATACATGGAGGAAAGGAGGGGAGGATGGCTAGTCTGACATACATGGAAGGATGGCTAGTCTGACATACATGGAGGACAGGAGGGGAGGATGGCTAGTCTGACATACATGGAGGAAAGGAGTGTAGGATGGCTAGTCTGACATACGTGGAGGACAGGAGGGGAGGATGGCTAGTCTGATGTACAGGGAGGAGAGGAGGGGAGGATGGCCAGTCTGACGTACATGGAGGACAGGAGGGGAGGTTAGCTAGTCTGACATACAGGGTGGACAGGAGGGGAGGATGGCTAGTCTGACATACATGGTGGACAGGAGGGGAGGATGGCTAGTCTGACATACAGGGAGGACAGGAGGGGAGGATGGCTACTCTGATACAAAGAGGACAGGAGGGGAGGTTAGCTAGTCTGACATACAGGGAGGACAGGAGGGGAGGATGGCTAGTCTGACATACATGGTGGACAGGAGGGGAGGATAACTAGTCTGACATACAGGGAGGACAGGAGGGGAGGATAGCTAGTCTGACATACAGGGAGGACAGGAGGGGAGGATGGCTAGTCTTACATACATGGGGGAAAGGAGGGGAGGATGGCTAGTCTGACATACATGGAGGACAGGAGGGGAGGATGGCTAGTCTGACATACAGGGAGGACAGGAGGGGAGGATGGCTAGTCTGACATACATGGAGGACAGGAGGGGAGGATGGCTAGTCTGACATACATGGAGGAAAGGAGGGGAGGATGGCTAGTCTGACATACATGGAGGAAAGGAGGGGAGGATGGCTAGTCTGACATACATGGAGGACAGGAGGGGAGGATGGCTAGTCTGACATACATGGAGGAAAGGAGGGGAGGATGGCTAGTCTGACATACGTGGAGGACAGGAGGGGAGGATGGCTAGTCTGACGTACATGGAGGACAGGAGGGGAGGATGGCTAGTCTGACTTACATGGAGGACAGGAGGGGAGGATGGCTAGTCTGACTTACATGGAGGACAGGAGGGGAGGATGGCTAGTCTGACGTACATGTAGGGGAGGATGGCTAGTCTGACTTACATGGAGGAAAGGAGTGGAGGATAGCTAGTCTGATACAGAGAGGACAGGAGTGGAAGATGGCTAGTCTGACATACAGGGAGGACCTGAGGGGAGGATGGCTAGTCTGATACAGAGAGGAGAGGAGGGGAGGATGGCTGGTCTGAAGTAAAATGAGGACACGAGGGGAGGATGGCCAGTCTGACATACAGGGTGGACAGGAGTGGAGGATGGCTAGTCTGACATACAGGGTGGACAGGAGTGGAGGATGGCTAGTTTGATACAGAGAGGACAGGAGGGGAGGATGGCTAGTCTGATGTACATGGAGGACTGAAGGGGAGGATGGCTGGTCTGACATACAGGGAGGAGAGGAGGGGAGGATGTCTATTCTGACATACATGGAGGACAGGAGGGGAGGACTGCTAGTCTAATGTACATGGAGGACAGGAGGGGAGGATGGCTAGTCTGATGTATATGGAGGACAGGAAGGGAGGATGGCTAGTCTAATGTACATGGAGGAGAGGAGGGGAGGATGGCTAGTCTGACGTACATGGAGGACAGGAGAGGAGGATGGCTAGTCTGACGTACATGGAGGACAGGAGGGGAGGATGTCTAGTCTGACGTACATGGAGGACAGGAGGGGAGGATGGCTAGTCTGATGTACATGGAGGACAGGAGGGGAGGATGGCTAGTCTGACTTACATGGAGGACAGGAAGGGAGGATGGCTAGTCTGACTTACATGGAGGACAGGAGGGGAGGATGGCTAGTCTGATACAGAGAGGACAGGAGGGGAGGATAGCTGGTCTGACACACAGGTTGGAAATGAGGGGAGGATGGCTAATCTGACGTACATGGAGAACAGGATGGGAGGATGGTTAGTCTGACAAACAGGGTGGACAGGAGGGGAGGATGGCTAGTCTGACATACAGGGTGGACAGGAGTGGAGGATGGCTAGTTTGATACGGAGAGGACAGGAGGGGAGGATCGCTAGTCTGATGTACATGGAGGAAAGGAGGGGAGGATGGCTAGTCTGACGTACATGGAGGACTGAAGGGGAGGATGGCTGGTCTGACTTACAGGGAGGAGAGGAGGGGAGGATGGCTATTCTGACATACATGGAGGACAGGAGTGGAGGAAGGCTAGTCTAAAGTACATGGAGGACAGGAGGGGAGGACTGCTAGTCTAATGTACATGGAGGACAGGAGGGGAGGATGGCTAGTCTGACGTACAATGAGGACAGGGGGAGGACTGCTAGTCTAATGTACATGGAGGACAGGAGGGGAGGACTGCTAGTCTAATGTACATGGAGGACAGGAGGGGAGGATGGCTTTTCTGACATACATGGAGGACAGGAGGGGAGGATGGCTAGTCTGACATCCATGGTAGACAGGAGGGGAGGATGGCTAGTCTGATGTACATGGAGGAAAGAAGGGAAGGATGGCTAGTCTGTTATATATGGAGGACAGGAGGGGAGGATGGCTAGTCTGACGTACATGGAGGACAGGAGGGGATGATGGCTAGTCTGACATACATGGAGGGGAGGATGGCTAGTATGACGTACATGGAGGACAGGAGGGGAGGACGGCTAGTCTAATGTACATGGAGGGGAGGATGGCCAGTATGACGTACATGGAGGACAGGAGGGGAGGACGGCTAGTCTGATGTACATGGAGGACAGGAGGGGAGGATGGCTAGTCTGATGTACACGGAGGGGAGGATGGCTAGTGTGACGTACATGGAGGACAGGAGGGGAGGACGGCTAGTCTAATGTACATGGAGGACAGGACGGGAGGATGGCTAGTCTGATGTACATGGAGGAGGCGAGGGGAGGATGGCTAGTCTGATATACATGGAGGACAGGAGGGGAGGATGGCTAGTCTGACTTACATGGAGGACAGGAAGGGAGGATGGCTAGTCTGACATACATGGAGGATAGGAAGGGAGGATGGCTAGTCTGACATACATGGAGGATAGGAAGGGAGGATAGGAAGGGAGGATGGCTAGTCTAATGTACATGGAGGACAGGAGGGGAGGGTGGCTAGTCTGACATACATGGAGGATAGGAGGGGAGGATTGCTAGTGTGACATACATGGAGGATAGGAAGGGAGGATGGCTAGTCTGACATACATGGAGGATAGGAAGGGAGGATGGCTAGTCTGACATACATGGAGGACAGGAAGGGAGTATTACTAGTCTGACTTAGATGGAGGACAGGAAGGGAGGATGGCTAGTCTGACTTACATTGAGGACAGGAAGGGAGGATGGCTAGTCTGACTTACATGGAGGACAGGAGGGGAGGATGGCTAGTCTGACGTACATGGAGGACAGGAGGGGAGGATGGCCAGTCTGACATACATGGAGGACAGGAGGGGAGGATGGCTGGTCTGACGTACAGGGAGGACAGGAGGGGAGGATGGCTAGTCTGACATACATGGAGGACAGGAGGGGAGGATGGCTAGTCTGACATACATGGAGGACAGGAGGGGAGGATGGCTAGTCTGATGTACATGGAGGACAGAAGGGAAGGATGGCTAGTCTGTTATATATGGAGGACAGGAGGGGAGGATGGCCAGTCTGACGTACATGGAGGACAAGAGGGCAGGACGGCTAGTCTGATGTACATGGAGGACAGGAGAGGAGGATGGCTAGTATGACGTACATGGAGGACAGGAGGGGAGGATGGCTAGTATGACGTACATGGAGGACAGGAGGGGAGGATGGCTAGTCTAATGTACATGGAGGACAGGAGGGGAGGATGGCTAGTCTGATGTACATGGAGGAGGCGAGGGGAGGATTGCTAGTCTGACGTACATGGAGGACAGGAGGGGAGGACAGCTAGTCTAATGTACATGGAGGACAGGAGGGGAGGATGGCTAGTCTGACATACATGGAGGACAGGAAGGGAGGATGGCTAGTCTGACTTACATTGAGGACAGGAAGGGAGGATGGCTAGTCTGACTTACATGGAGGACAGGAGGGGAGGATGGCCAGTCTGACATACATGGAGGACAGGAGGGGAGGATGGCCGGTCTGACGTACAGGGAGGACAGGAGGGGAGGATGGCTAGTCTGACGTACATGGAGGACAGGAGGGGAGGATGGCCGGTCTGACGTACAGGGAGGACAGGAAGGGAGAATGGCTAGTCTGACATACATGGAGGACAAGGGGGGAGGATGGCTAGTCTGACGTACATGGAGGACAGGGGGGGAGGATGGCTAGTCTGACGTACATGGAGGACAGGAGGGGAGGATGGCTAGTCTGATACAGAGAGGACAGGAGGGGAGGATGGCTTGTCTGATACAGAGAGGACAGGAGGGGAGGAAGGCTAGTCTGATCCAGAGAGGACAGGAGGGGAGGATGGCTATTCTGATCCAGAGAGGACAGGAGGGGAGAATGGCTAGTCTGATACAGAGAGGACAGGAGTGGAGGATGGCTAGTCTGATACAGAGAGGACAGGAGGGGAGGATGGCTAGTCTGATAATGAGAGGACAGGAGGGGAGGATGGCTAGTCTGATACAGAGAGGACAGGAGGGGAGGATGGGTTGTCTGACATACAGGGAGGACAGGAGGGGAGGATGGCTAGTCTGACATACATGGAGGAAAGTAGGGGAGGATTGCCCCCTCTTTCAAAGTCACTGAGATCTCTTCATCTAACCATGGTTGTCAAAACAGTGGGCAACTGGGCATTTTATACGAGACCCTTAGCATGATGGGATGTTAATAGCTTCAATAACTCAGGAACCACACCTGTGTGAAAGCATCTGCTTTCAATATACTTTGTATCCCTCATTTACTCAAGTGTTTCCTTTATTCTGGTAGTTACCTGTATGGGTGTGTTTGTGCACTTATGTGTGTGGGTTGTGCGTCATGAGGGGAGACTAGTAGTTCTTTAGAAGGTGGGTGGGCAACCAGCTCCAGCTCCTCCTTATGGTCACATTCTCAACCAACTAACACCACATATTTGATATTGGGTATCACCATATCAAAACCATGAGGACACACATACTCTGAGAGTCTTTGATAATGGGTATCATATCATTGAGAATCTCTGCCCAAACTCTCTATGTGTGTTTCGGTTGTCTGTCTGACCAAGCAGCAGATGTTTTAAATAATATACACTACATGACCAAAAGTATGTGGACACCTGCTCATCGACCATCTCATTCCAATATCATGGGCATTAACATGGGGTTGATTCAACACCCCTCCCCCTGCTGCTATGTCAGCCTCCACTCTTCTGGGAAGGCTTTCCACTAGATGTTGGAACATTGCTGTGGGGACTTGCTTCCATTCAGCCACAAGAGCATTAGTGAGGTCGGTCACTGATGTTGGGTGATTAGGCCTGGCTCACAGTTGGCATTCCAATTCATCCTAAAGGTGTACGATGGGGTGGAGGTCAGGGCTCTGTGCAGGCCAATCAAGTTCTTCCACACCAATCTCGACAAACCATTTCTGTTTGGACCTCACTTTGTGCATGGGGGCATTGTCATGCTGAAACATGAAATGGCCTTCACCAAACTGTTGCCACAAATTTGGAAGCGCAGAATTGTCTAGAATGTCATTGTGTGCTGTAGCGTTAAGATTTCCCTTCGCTGGAACTTTGGGGCATAGCCCAAACCATGAAAAACAGCCCCAGACCATTATTCCTCCTCCACCAAACTTTACAGTTTCACTGTGCATTGGGGCAGGTAGTGTTCTCCTGGCATCAGAACCCAGATTCGTTCGTCAGACTACCAGATGGTGAAGCGTGATTCATCACTCCAGAGAACGCGATTCCACTGCTCCAAAGTCCAATGCCGGTGAGCTTGACACCACTCCAGCCGACACTTGGCATTGCGTATCGTGATCTTAGACTTGTGTGAGCCTGCTCGGCCATGG